>NW_026854072.1:0-165964 GCF_026571515.1 Ruditapes philippinarum
AAATAAAACAATGGACAAGAAACAAAGTTTAACCACCCCTGACAAGTTTTTAAAAGCATTTATTGTCATGAATTTAATACTTTTAGAACCTTGCAGGTTTTTTAAAAATGCCCTACGAAAGATGCAAAATTTGGCGATTTAGCTCAATTTCACGCATATATTCTGGAGAAAATAAATACTGTCAGAATATTCAAATACATGCCCCGAAATAATTGTTCTATGCAGAACACATAAAACACACACATAAAATACTGAATTATACACCAGAGAACGCTTCAATAATCACTATAAATCCAAAACTGTCAAGAATTTATAAATCAGGAAACACAAACACACAAATAAATCGTTGCCAATGAACTGTTCATCAGAGAACACTATATTGTTAGTGAATTATACACCAAAGAACACTTCACTAGTCATTTGCAATCATCTCCTTAATACTTTGCTTTGCACTAGCTGCAGTTTTAAGAACTTCACGATTATTTTGCTCCTCTTTCGACTGAATTGGTGAAAATCGGATTTGATTATTTATCAATTTCGGCAAATCTCTCTTGCTATTAAATTCAATCGGATATAGCAAATTCAAAGGTCTACCAAGAATTTTTTCCGACTTTGAGGTAACTCACAGATACGTCCCATTTTCCAAACACCGCGTGGCAAATTGCGTTCATAAGAACTACATTTCCATTTTGAGCACTATAATTAGATTGTGTTTTTTACTTCGATTCTGACTGCAAACGTTCACGAAGACTAACCAAATTCTTATCTCTCCAAATTCTCCACAACTCATTTAAATTATTTTGTCCTTTTTCCATATTGCTAATGAGATATCACTTATGCTTTCACTAGGTGCAAAATCACTGTCTTTGTCTTTTGTCTCCATTTCCGAAATGCCCAAGTTCGGGTTAAGGCTAAAAAAATGATAAGGTGTTACTGTAATATTCGAGTTAATGTCGTCGGAGACATACATATACAAGCGGCCTTGAATTAACTGTTGATTCAACTTCTTTCAACGATGTTTGCATTTGAACTAAGGTCAGGAATTTATGTCCTAGAGATTAACGAAGAGATCGTTTTATGATTCCAACTAACCTTTCGTATGCTCCACCCATCCACAGAGCTAATTTCACAATGAATTTCCATTTGATTCTAATATTGGCTACGTAAGATTGCACTTCATGACTTTGGCACACATTTCGCCATATACTATTTATTGTTGACTTACTTCCTTGATTTAAGAGGCATTATCGCTAATAATTTCTGCAGGTGTTCCTCTTTGAGATATAAATCGTTTGAATCCTAGTAAGAATTCCTCCGTAGACATGTCTTGTACAAGTTCCAAATGAATAGCTCTGATAAGGAGACACGTAAAAAGGCACACCCATACTTTCTTGGGTCCGTCTTTTGTTTTTATCGACAGTGGACCAAAATAGTCAAGTCCAACTCTTGAGAAAGGAAGTGCTTCCTGAACTCTGGAAGGTGGCAAAGGCGCAAATGCAGGCATCTTATATGGCCCGCCTTCAAAATAACGGCAGGTCGAACACCTACCTAACACTGATTTAACAACTGAACGTCCTTTAGGAATCCAAAATTTATATCGAATTTTCGAAAGTGTTTGAGAAACTCCACAATGACAATTTTGTTTATGTACCTTTTCTATTATCAGATAGGTAAACCACTCATTACGCGGAAGCAAAATCGGTTGTTTCGCTCCTTCAGTTATTCCTGCATTTTCCAGTCTTCCCTTGCTCCTCAAGATTCCTTTAGGATCAATAAACAGACCTAACTGTCTTTGTTGGGTAGTTGTTATCTGATTATATATACCGCAGATAGTTTCACTGAATTTTGTCCGTTGTAGGTATAGGATCAACATAATTTCCGACGTTTCCAATTCCTGAGATGTTAACGACTGGTTTTCACACTTTTGCTTTTTAATTTCCTTAATGAATCGTACGGCAAGAGTAGTAGTACGAATCAATTTGTCAACAGAAGAGAACTTGGTACTGTCTATCACAAAATGAGCATAAATATAATACATATAATCACTGTACATGCAATCGACAGATTTACTTCATTAAGAAATTCAGTTTCAAAAAATTCGGAATTCATTTCCACGACATGTGCGCTCTCAGTAACCGTATTTGGATCTTCATTTAAACTTTTCACTGTTTCGGAGGACAATTCGAAATTTTCTGTTAGCCAATGAGGACCATCCCACGAAAGTTTGTTGTTGCGTAAGTCATGTATTGTTGCTCCTCTTGTTGCAACGTCTGCTGGATTTTCTATTGATTTTACATAACTAATCTTTGTTGCATCATATGATTTTATTTCTCTGATTTGATTACTTACAAACATAGGTATTTTTTTTGTTTGTTTCTAACCATCCTATCACACATTGTGAATCCGTCCAAATATGATCCTTCATTCTCAAGTTTTAATTGCTCCTCTAAAAATTTCAAAAACCTTACACCTGTCAAAACACCAATCAATTCTAATCTAGGCACTGTCATCGTTTTAACAGGTGCTAGTCGTATTTTCGCAATCACGAGGTTGACTTTCATTTCACTACCATATTTCTGATGGAGATAGATAGTAGTAGCATACGAATTCATAGATGCATCACAAAAGCACAGTAAATTGTAGGTAATGTTTTCATTACTTTTCTTTATTAGACACCTTGGGAATGAACAGCCTGCGATTTTGCATAAGGGTAATCTGACATCTGACCACGCCTCTTTAAAAAATTATCTTTTATCACATCATCCCATGAAAGATTCTGTTTCCATAGATTTTGTAACAATAATTTACCTTTAAGTAATACAGGAGAAAGCATTCCCAACGGACCAAAAACTGATGCAATCAGCTTGAGAGCAAATCTTTTTATCAAATTATTTACACTTTGTATTTTAGATTGTCTTATTGAAAGTGTATCCGACTTAGAATTCCATGTATGACCAAGGACACTAGTATCTTTCATTTCATTTCGATATTGTTTTGCTATTGAAGCATTAACTTTATCACTGTTTGTTAGCAATTCTCTAAGAATCATGGAGGCAGTCTTGAATATTTGTTTGGATTTCAAATATAGTTCAATAGCTTCAGTTTCTTTTATTACTCCTGTCACAACGTTGTCAACATAGATTTCATTCTTTATCTTGTTATCTACTTCTGTATCATATTTTTCTATATGACTCTCCACAGTGACACCTAGTAGGTAGGAATGGGCTCGAGATCACGCCAAACGGAACTCGACAAAACCTAAATCCTTGTATATTTTTCAAGTCAGTACTTGTTTTTTCACATGATTTTGACCACATAAATCTTGTCACGTCACGTTCACTTTCTTGTAAACCTATTTGTAAGAATGCCTTTTCGATGTCTGCTATAATAGCTATTTTGTGTAGGCAGAATCCCATTCACATAAATCATGAAGCATCACTGGTCCTTGATGTATACATTCGTTAAAACTGCTATATTCTGGTTTACATTTTTATGAAGCATCGTAAACTGCTGGTACCTTTGTTAATTTTTGTGGATTTATCACTGCATGATGTGGTATATAATGTATCATATCACCTTTGGTATTATTCACTTCTTCTATAATACCTTTACTTAATTGTTCCTGAATAACAGAATAATATTTCTCGAATAGTTCTGGTTTGTTTCTTAATCTTTTGACATACGATTTTAACCGTCCGAATGACAATTCTTTATTAACAGACAACAATTCCTTTCTCTCTTCTTTACACGGCCAGGTGACATGATATCTTCCGTTTTCAAATTTCAAAGTAAATTTGAAACCTTCCATGACCTCTTTGTCT
This sequence comes from Ruditapes philippinarum, assembly GCF_026571515.1. Lineage (NCBI taxonomy): Eukaryota > Metazoa > Mollusca > Bivalvia > Venerida > Veneridae > Ruditapes > Ruditapes philippinarum. Next base: position 3,822 of record NW_026854072.1, read on the forward strand.
TCAGATGTCTCTTTATTTTCAACTACACCTATGGCTTCTGTTTTCCAAAGATCTAAAAGTTTTGGTTTCAAAGGAAGCGAAGAATCAGTAGATTGAAATATTTTTGTTGTAGTCTGGCAATCTCCGTGTGTTAAAATCAACAAGTTTGTTTCACTTCCAGTTTCATCAGAGTTTTCATCAGTTCTTCCTGTAAGAAGCCAGCCTAGCTTGGATGCAAGTAGATATAATCCAGATTGAATATCTATTCTTTGTGGGAGAACAATGTCCCGATAGAAGTCGTTTCCAATTAATAACTCAACACTTGAACATTCATTTTCCTCTGGAATACTGTTTGCTAGGTCTACACTATGAATTATGTCCTTGATGCCATCTTTTCCTAGAACGTTTATTTGTCTCCTTTGAATAGTTCCACTTATGACAGGAACAATGTTTGCACTTATTCTCATATGTTCTAAATTCTTTAATTTTAGCTGTAACGTTGTCGAATGTGTGTGAACTGTCTTTAGATCTTCACTACCAAATGTCACCAACTTAATTTCTTCCATCTTTTCCTTTTTTAACTTTAGTTTCTATGTTAGTTTTTACTATATATGTTCTTTATGATCCACAGTCTAATAAGATTCGCACTTCAGCTTGTTTATTACTATGATAATTCAATATTTCTGTCGTAGCATGAACCATTTCTCCTGAAGATATCATTGCATTTTCTTAAGTTATATAATTTGCCTTGGTTATGTTTGTTTCAGTTTTGTCTTGTATTGTTTCTTTCGAAACAATAGCTGTTTCTCTCTTTACAGGACCTTTAAACCTTTTCGGGCAAGACTTCGATGGTGTCCATTTGATTTGTCTCAGTATACACATATCCTACTATTTCTACAGTCAGAAGACGTGTGCCCTTCTCTTAAACATCTAAAGCAGCATCCTTTTAACTTTGACTTTCTTTCTTCAATAGTTTTGTATCTATTACATTCATCATTCCAGTGATTTTTGCTACATAATCTGCACATCTCGCTGATTGAGGTAACTAATGCTCCTCCAGAATAGTGTGTCTGTGGTTGGCTTTTATAACGATTTGACATGCTAGTATGTCTATTCACATGAGGGTTTGTTTGTTTATTCACTTATTGATTCGAGCCATTCAGAGACTATGGTTTGTTTTACGAAATATTAATTCGTATGTAAGAAATATTAATTTGTAATTACGAAATATTAATTCGTTTTTACGAAATAATAATTCGTTTTTACGAAATATTAATTCGCAATAACGAAATATTATTTCGTAATTACTAAATATTAATTCGTAATTACGAAATATTTATTCGTTTTTACGACATATTTATTCGTAAAAACGAAATGTTAATTCGTAATTACGAAATAATAGTTATTCGTAAATACGAAATAATATTTCTTAAAAACGAATTAAAGGTTTTCTAGGGTTTCAAAGAGTTTTGGTAATAGTTATTAACAAGGCCTCGAAACTAAGTTCCTGACTGAATATAAGGCATGTAAATGTAATATAAATTATTATAATAGTGATTTTTTTCTCCCCAAATGTGATATCTTAATACTATTGTATATAAATTAAATTCAAATCCAAACACGGACATTATTTTTCTGTTTCGTTTTGTCGAAATTATTGAGTTTTAAAATGTTATGTTTTCATGATCGCACGGTGCCCATACATAAATTGTAAGGAAATATACTTTTTTTAAATTGATTAGATTAGTGAAAGTCTGGAACCCCCCTCGCCCCTTTAATTTCACTAATGTATATGATAAAAGAAAGTAATAATATAGCATTTTTCTTTTTTAAAGAAACAGGTCAGAAAAGATTAATTGCCTCAAAAAATTAAAACATTGCTGATAGGAACATGTATTTGACAATGGGGAAAAAGAGCCATTTTGGAAAGAGAATGACTTCTCACTCAAAAACCCTGTTCATTTAAATATAATAACTTGAGAACCATTCGTCATATAACATTTGTATAATCGCAAGGTTGATCCAGGGTTGCAAATGATCCCTTTGTGAGATTAGTAGGTTCTTTGTCAAGCTCACAATGACCTTAAATGAGATTTCGTAAAAACGAATTAATATTTCGTAATTACGAATTAATATTTCGTAAAACGAATTAATATTTGAAATTCGTAATTACGAAATAATATTTCGTAAAAACAATTTAATTGCCGGGGAAAAAGTGTCGAAAATGTCACATTAGGGGCTCCGTACAAATGAAATTTTATGTTGAAAACAAAAATAAATACTTTGGCATAAATAAAAATAATCGTGTATTTCACGACACTCGCTATGAGTATAGGGCAATGCCATCCTGACATTCGTGTAGTAAAAATAACATTATTACTTGAAAAAACTTTAAATCTAAGTCTATGTTTTTCCAAACATTGGTAATTGACATGTCAAACAGTCGAAGCTGGGTAAGTTAATTGCAAACTACAACCGGTTATGGTTCGGGTACATGTACGTATGTCATTATACGCACTTGAAGACACACACGGTGGTGAATAATTCAAACATTAAAATTGTATGTAACACAACTTTAGATTGGTAGCTGTTGTCAAAAAAAAAACAATTCCATCGCTGTAATGAAAAAATACTTTTTCCCTTTTAGACCTATAAATTACACAATGATAACACCGTCAGTGAACAAGACATACAAAATCTGGAGAAAGAAGGGTAATCCCTTGAAAAAGGATGTTATCCGAAAGTTGGCAAATGTATATTGTTTTTTTTTTCAAGCTAATCACACGGTACAGACATACTTTTACCGTTATAGCTTTACGGTACACTGCCGATTAGTCAACCTGTTGCACTTAATTTCGAAGTTGTAATAAAAGTCTGTTTGCACCCCTAGTAAACCTAAAATATTATCAATTTCGGAATACCGCCTATATTACTGAAATACTGTTGGGAAAAGGCCTAAAAACAAACAAACAGTTTCGGAATAAGTCTATTGAAGATTCGGTTTGAATGAGTCTCTACATGAGAGAAAATGAAGAAGTGCATCATCATGTACGCCCAATATCACCAACTTCAACACTGTTCAATGTTCAACACTTAAAAGTGCTGGAAACAATGATCCTAAATGACTAGAAAAGATAACAACTCTGAAGTGGAGTATTGAATACTTCTACAAAAAACCCTATATTAATGCGCAACATATCCACTTTACAATAAAGTAGTAATTATAGCATTTTAACATATTGCGACGCCTACACATACATACATAAGCAAACATAGTAATAAGGTTATTGGATGATATTCAATCAATAGTATTATAGATAAGAAAAATTAAATATCAAACTTTACACAGGTATAAATCTTTTAAATCGTCAGAATTATAGATAATTGTTGATATCTTTGTCATATTTAGCAACTTCTGATCGACTACATGTACATACTATTGCAGGTATGATTTAAAATAATCAAACATTAAACAAAAAGTTAAATATTCCATATAAATTCTTGTTTATTATACTAGAAGAGCCGACGTTGAATCGAACATTTGAGCGCTTTAATGTTTTTTTTTCAATTGACAAACCAATAAAATAAAACAATATCATGCACATATTTCAAAACTATTTCACTTGAAAAAGATAAGTAATTACAAGTGAACATCACAAAAATCATATTTTGTTTGCATTCACTAAACACTGATAACCTGTTACAACACAGTTACAAATAAATCGTTTGTTATTTTTATAACATATGCGAGGTGTAATGAAGCTTCGTCATTAGCGGATTATAGTCGTCTTATGAATAATATTAGTCACCGCTACGTAGCACATTGTGTACATATCATATTCTAAAACGAAACCATCAGCGTTAACAAAGGTAGTCGGCGGGGACAGTTTTCATCTGAAGATTGACATTGACATGTTCGATTAAAGCAGTCATTAATGTTATTATCAAATATAATCTGAACTCAACATTGTGTCTTTACCCTCCCTTTCAATCAAATAAGCTATACTAAATTTGATTTTTTGACAGTAAAGGTTTTATATTAACATTGCGTTTATCTGACAAAAACAAGGAGTGTCCATACAAAACGTAATCAACGACTAGATCCTAGTTAGAAAAGAATAAACGTCTTAAATAGCTGCAGTTGCTCCTATAGGTCACTTAAGTTATAAGAAGCTTCACAACACTAGTTTTGTTTAGTATTATATGATGAACCTTGTTGAAAATATTCCGTTGGAATCTTGATTTATGGTAGATAGTTTTAGTTAACCTGTCACGTGATAAAATTCTACAGTTGAACCTATATCGTTTAAATAGACTTTTCACATTAATTTGCATTGATCTTAAGCTTACATAAAAGGTGCACATGAAACAGATAAAAATTTTGAACATCTGTTATATTTTATTATTTGCCGTTTTAAACATTTAGACATGTACAAAATGTATGTTTAATTCATATATTGAGATAAAATATACAAACACTCTTATGATCGATTTTCAGACGTAGGTATAACGACATTTGAAACATTGGGAAACCTAGATGTAGTTATAAATAGAGATTACGATGTTTACCACGTCCCGCTAATTAGCGTGTTTTCGTCCCACGACCCCGCCAAGTCATAAGTCGAGAGTTAACAAGTTAAAATGACGGGTATGCGGAGCGAAAACACGCTAATTAGCTAGGGCGCGAGGCGAAGTTTAAAATAAAACGTCGCCCCGCGAGAGCGCGGTGGAAAATTTAAAAAATAAAACGGCGGGGCGCAGAGCAAAACACAATTTTTAGCGGGGGCGCGTGGCGAAATTTCATAAATAAATCTTCGCCCCGCCTTCCCGCTAATAAGCGGTTCTTCGCCCCACGACCTCGCCAAGCGAAAAGTCGAGAATGAACAAGTTAAAATGGCGGGGGCGGAGCGAATCCGATTAATAGCGATAGCGCAAATAAGCGGGTTTTCGATTCGCGCCCCCGCCATTTATTTTTTAAATCAGCCATTAGAGTCATTTGCATATTGATAATTATACCATCAGTGAACAAGAGGTACAAAATTCTGAAAGAAGGGTGATCCTCGAAAGCATAAATCACAAAAAACAACAATAAACCCCTGAAAATTGCAGACTCGAATTGAATGAGCCTGTACATAAGTGATAATGAAGAGGTGCAGCATCCTGTATGCCCCATACCACCGACTTTGGCGGTAATCAATTTTCAACACTTAAAAGTACTTGAATCCATTATCTAGAAGGACTAGGAAAAATATAACAACTCTGAAGTAGAGTACGGAGCAACCTTTAAATCAGTCACACGGAACTTGACACCTTCTGTTTGTGAAGTAAACAAATCTGGAAGAAATTCACTCACTTTCGCTGTCGGTTCCTCTGTTTCTGTCTTAGAAATTAAAACTACTGCCGTCTACAAAATCAATAAAGTGATAAAAATTTGCTCCGTCACCATGTTTTCATGGTTGCAAACACGAAATCATGTTTTTGGTAAGAATATACGGTGGATGATTAAGAACTACCGGGAATTAAGCCATATATTAGAAGATATTAATTAGAATAATTCAATAATATTTATGCAAAATACCTTTACCTACTCTATATTTATGCATAACATATTCTCTTTACAATGAAAAAGAAGTTATAACAATTTAACATATTATGGCGCCAACTCATGCATACATGAGGAAACATAGTAATGCGTATACGGCGCAGTCTGCACGTTGTGACAACGTCATATCATATGACGCCAAAACAAAGTCATGTACCAAAACTAAGATGTGTCCTTTTTTGGAAAATACCGGATGTCGCTCACCGTATTTGTGTTAGCAAACTATACTAAACTTATTGAACTGTTGTTTGATTAGTGGGGACATCGAAAAATCATACGCATTTTAAAGTTGAAGGCGTATTTTATCATGTCTTTATAGCATTGAATAAGATAATTCAAAGATATACAATCAAAAACATGTTAGGATTAGATAAATTGGATATCAAACTTTTCACAGGTATGAATTTAATGAAATATGAAAAACGAGATCAACAAGGAACGCCGTTCAATGAACGATACCCAACACGACCTAGCAACGCAGGAACACGGCAACTGAAAATCGTCAGAAATATAGATACGTTCTGGTTGTTACCTTTGTCGTATTAATATACTTCCTAATCGACTACATGTATCGCAGGTAGGATTAATCTAGCATGACTTTCAAACTTTAGTTATATATTCCTTATTTATTCTTGTTTATTATACAAGAAGTACCGACGTTAAATCGAACATTTGAAAGCTTTAATGTTTTGTTTTCAATACAATTAATATAGATTTTAAAACTATTCTACTCGTAAAAATAAGTAATTACAAATGAACGACACAAAAATCATATTTTTTTTGCATTCACTAAACACTGAGACGGTTACATATTTTTATTTAAAGTAACATATGCGAGGTGTAACGAAGCTTCGTCCTTAGCGGATTATAGTCGTCTTTTGAATATTAGTCATCGCTTTACGTAGCACATTATGTTCTTATTCTGAAACGAAACCATCAAAGTTAACTAAGGTAGTCGGCGGGGACAGTGTGCATCTAAAGGTTGAATTGAAATGTTCGATTAAAGGAGTCATTAGTGAACACAACATTTTGTCTTTACCCCCTCTTTTCATCAAATAAGCTGACCTAAATTTGAATTGTTCTGACAGTATAGGGTTTATATTATATCGCGTCTATATGACAAAAACAAAGCGGTTCCATACGAAACGTAATCAATGCACCTATATGTCACTTATCTTATTAGTATATAGTGCGTGCTTTCAAACAAATTGCAACACAAGTTTTATTTAGTATTTTGCAATCAATATATACATGTATATATAAATTGACCTTGTAGTAAAAATATTTTATCGGAAACTTGACTTATTGCAACTAGTTTAAGAAAACCTGTCCCGTGATAAAATTCTGCAGTTGCTTCTATGTCCTATTTCTCGTTAGTTTATCTTGGATCTTGATTTGCATAAATTTGAGACATAAAATAAATGACAATTTTGAACAACTGTACTATTTGGCAGGTGATTAATATTGGCGGTCTCAACAATAAGATATAGATCATATATTGGGATACAATATAAAGCACTCTAAAGTTACTTAAGACTCAATTCCAGAGGTAGTTATTAACCAAATTAAGAACATTGGAAACCCAGATTTAGTTACATGTATAAATAAGTACAAAATGTTTCGAGTCACGTGATTTTTTACAAGGATTTTAAGAATGTTTACCTGAATGAGATATGTTTAACTGGACTGAAAGGAAATATAACACTCCTCAAAAAGAGAACTAAAAGATTTAGTGTAACAGAGGTATTGAATTGTTATATACATAAAGTCGTTAGACCATTTTCGAATATACACCAAATGTGTAAACAGAATAATGAAAAGGTAAGATTTTATTTCATCGCAGTTATGTTATGTTTTCATATTTTTACCCATCCATTTGTTAAAGATAAGACGTGCTTATGTTAATTAAAAATCGCACAATCTTCTTTTCCTTTCCTTTATCGTACGAAAGTATTAGATACATGTAATCATCTTAATTTAAAAAAGAAATAAAGTAAAAATTTTTGTGTTCGCTTGTTAAAGTAATATTACGTAAAAAGTATTTGTATAACGCCATTTTATTTCCCAGCATGCACGTATCTTTATGATGACTTCCGTTTAAAAAGGTTATTACTCTTAGCAATGTCATATGTTTTCGCGACCAATAATGGCTAAATCAAGCTGTGTAACCAGAAGAAGTCAAAATAAGCATATTTTGTTTAGAACATTATATGTAATATATCTAACCGAAATACCAAAGCTGGGCTTTTTTACATAATTAATTATCAATTTTCAATGTTATTCATAGGTCTAACTACGAATAGTACATGTATTAACATAGCAGTTTCCGTGATGGCAGTATCTAACTCTCTATCATAAAGGAGTTTTACGCACCTAGGGTATCATGTTACAGTTAAAGTCATCCAGCTACATCTTCCATCTTTTTCCAAATTTAATGTAATGTTTATACATATTTTATCACAGTAACATATAGTTAATAAATTTTCATTATCATGAATCGTTTACAACATCTACTACTCATGATTAATGCAATAAATTTCTTTCTTAGAATTTATCATTCTCTATGTACAAGTCTGTCACAGTACGTGGCTTCACCATTCTGCATACGCGAGTGAAATAATTGACATTACGCAAGAGAAGGGATCGCTCCGCCCACGGTCAGTTAGAACCTTAGCCAAAATGCCGTACCGATGTATTCGTAAAACTGTTATGCCACTAATGTTACCAATGAATTGACCTTAAATAAATTTTGCATAAATGAGATTTTAATGCTTTTGATGGTTTTATTGAATAGAGTAGATCTTTCTATTATTCAGTGTATAAATGTATTATGGTTTTTTTAAAGTAAAAAATAATATCTGCATTCGCGTATTCATTATATCTTACAAATTCAAAGAGAGTCTATATGTAGAAAAGAATATGAATATGTTATGATCGTTTTATTTTGAAATTGAAGAAGCGAAACAAAAACAGTACATTTACATTATATAAGTGTCACAAATAAATTTAAAATTATTTTACGGGTTTTATATGAGAAATTCAGTATAGATAATGCATAAATTGTTACAATTGATTCAAAAAAGTGCATGCCCTTGCTAACTTTTTATGATATTTGACTTATGTTTTGTTAACATACATATGATATGATTCACGATAAAACAAAACGTTATTCTTTTTAAAATAAGCTTCACACACATCAGACATGATCGATGTTATTGGTATAAGTTTCGTATTAAGCAGATCTATTTGAATATTTAATATCAATTTATTGAAATTTAATAGATATATTCATGTAAGGTAATTTAATTCATTTTTTTATTATATTTGCTCATTATATTTGCAATTTAACGGCTGCGTTTTTATTGGCGCTATACGTTATAAACGAAAATATGTCATATCTTTATAACCTGTCAATGTCAGTATATTTAGTAACTTAATTACTATATCGATAGAAAATTAAAATAATTTCAATCTCAATTACTTCTGCACCATTCTCTTAGACAAGTAGCTTGTCTAACTTCGCAGGCATCTACGCGTGAGACTGATAAAGATCGCTGATTTGCTTATCTCTTTGACCCCTGCCAGTTTGATTGACAGGCGGCGTTATGTCACACTATGTTCTTATTCTGAAACGAAACCTTCAAAGTTAACCGACGGAGTCGGCGGGGACAGTGTGCATCTAAAGGTTGAATTGACATGTTCGGTTAAAGAAGTCATTAATGTTAAATATCATCAGAACTCATTATTTTGTCTTTTAAATTACCCCCTCTTTCTATCATCTTTCTATCAAATAGGCTGACCTAAATTTGAATTTTTCTGACAGTAATGGCTTTATATTGACGTCGCGTCTAAATGACAAAAACAAAACGTGTCCATACGAAACGTAATCAACGACTTAATCCTAATTATAAAAGAATATACTTCAATTTGCTCTTATAGTTAAGTAAGTTATAGGTAGATTGATAACAATTTGCAACACAAATTTTATTAAGTATTTTTTGAATGAACCTTGTAGTAAAACCCAAAAAATATTTCGTCGTTAACTTGACTTATGGCTGGTAGTTTTAGTAAACCTGTCACGGGATAAAATTTTGCAGTTGAACCCAAGTCGTTGTGAGTCTTTCCTTAATTATTTGGCACATGAAAAAAATAACAATATTGAACATCTGCAATATTCTTTTGTTTTTCGAGTGATTATAATTGGTGTTTTAAAGACGTTTTCGGTAGTTTTCTGTGCGCATCGTTATGCGCTTCCAAGAAAGATAGTCACGGATAATTACTCTTCAAATGAAGGTCAAGTTGAATAGTATTCGGATAAGTGTTTAAATTTCGGCTATAAGCAAATAATGAGTAAATAATACAGAATAGATATTTCTAAATGTTCAAAAGGAGATCGATTCAAAAGATTAAGAGGTCGTTTAGACAACATCACATAAAAGATTTCTCCAAGCATTAGTACGACAGCATTGATGATAATTCTGCGCGCGTTACCCCACCCACTTGTGGTATAGTGATGAAAGTGCGTCGCGACTTCAACTGGGCAAAGAAGTTTAAAATGATATATTTTAAAAGTGTTGAATAAAAAAACAAAATTAATATCTAAGAAATGTTCCGAATTTCATTATTTTCTTTGTAAATTTCTGAATATCGGGTATGTTAGTCGAGTGAAAAAAATAATATGGCCCTAGATATGTTTTAAAAGATATTCAGTATCATTATTTAATATAACATCAAAAGAAAAAGAAATTTTCATTACAAAATGTTTTTGTTGTATATTTGACAATACATTTAGTATAACACTGATATTTCTTAAGAAAGTGTGGTAATTTTGACTGTAACCATACGGTAACCATAGAAACTGCCCGTTTACAAAAAACTAACACGTCAGCATATATATTTTATTTCTATTTTTGAATCCACCATCAAATGTTACTTGATATATTATCAATAATATAGAAAATTCTATGAAAGAAATTTCTTGATAGCTTTAATTTTTTACAGAATTCATGTTTATTTTTCTTATTGTTTTGTTTAGTTAAAAAGCATGAAAACTTATTTTTTAAAGAAATATGTTCCAGTTATCGTTTGTTTTATACAGAACTCTAAGATAAAGCAAGCTTTGTATAAAATTATTTTATTGTGAGTGTAATAAGCTATTTTATACATTATTATAACACAGTTTGGCTATTTTGACAATTTTGAGATAAACGGTAACCATGGAAACTGCCATTTTAAAAAAAAATCCAACACGCCAACATATATTTTTCTTTTTCTTTTTGAATTTGTCATTAAATTTTACACAACATAAAAAAAAATTAGAAAATCCTATGAAACACTTTTTTCAATATCTCTAATTATTCTCAGAATTCATGTTTATTTTTCTCATTTTTTGTTGGGTTGAGGAACATGGAGAACTCATTTTTTAAAGAAATATGTTCAGATTATTATTTGTTTCATACAGAATCATAAGATAAGATTATCTTTGCATAAAACAATGCTCGTTGTGTGTTTTAAGCTATCTTATACATTTTCTATTCGTTATAACACAGTAAGGCTATTTTGACAGTTTTTAGATATACGGTTACCATGGAAACTGCCATTTTACAAGAAATCAAACACGTCAACATATATTTTTATTTTTATTTTTAAATTTGTCATTAAATTTTACTCATCATACAAAAAATTTAGAAAATTCTATGAAAGGATTATTTTTCATAAAATTGTAGAAAATGTCTTTAAAACATTTAGTCATATATGTTTAAAACAGATATTGAGATAAGATATAAAACGCTCTTATGACGTAGGACTAACGACATTTAAAGTATTGGGAAACCTAGATTTAGTTATTATAAATAGGTACACACTTTTTATAGGTGGCGTGGTGACAATGTTTACCTGAACAAGATATGTTTACCTGAACTGAACAAAATGTAACAATCTTTACAAAGAGAACTTAAAGTTTTCTTGAATAGATGATTTAGCTTAAAAACACATGTTTAGATTCAATATTGATCGATATACAGATGATATAGTTACTTTGGATTTTGACTAAACAGTATCATATGAAATAGAGAATTATTCATCAAATAGTTCCTAGTTGTGAGAATTTAAAGATTAAGTGGAATTAATATATACATAAAAACGTTAGACCATTTTCATTTAAAACACAAAAAATGTTACAGAATAATGAAAAGGTAAGATTTTATTTCATCGAAGTTCTGTTAGTACTTTATTTTTACCCATCTGTTTATTAAAGATGAGACGTGCTCATGCTAACTAATAACTATCATGTCATGTTATGTATGTATGTATGTATGTATGTATGTATGTATGTATGTATGTATGTATGAGTGTGTGTGTGTGTGTGCGTGCGTGCGTGCGTGCGTGCGTATGTATGTATGTATGTTTCATGAGTAGAAATATATGTTAATATCAAACTGAAAATTTATATCATTAACAGATTTCACAGCCAAATTTTCAAGCAAACAGATTGTTTAACTCATTGCAATGTACAAAATCAAAACAGCAACAAAAGCAATAAAATCGAAAAAACAGAAACGAAAACAATAAACAAAACGAAGTATAACAGTTTAAAAATTCCATTTATGTCCAATCATAGGTGTTCGGCGCGTTGATTGGTCACTACCCTCGCACCCCACCCCCTCCTCACCCCCACACCCACTCTACAGCCCTCCTACCTCTCAAAACAATGTACAATACAATATTTTTCATTTGAAACATGTTTTAATATTTGGTTTATGCTTTTAATTCAATAACCTTCATTTCTTACAAAAAATAAAAAAATGATACATATACAATGTATATTTAGTAAAGGTATGCAACTCGCCGCTCAATCTTCAGCACGCATCTTAATATGAACTCCATAACTTCAACATTTTTTCACCAATTTTCAATATCTTGGTACCAAATGGTAGGGAATTGATTACTCTTAAAGGAAATAAAGCTGTCATTACGATCATTTCAAGTTATCAGAAGATGTGTAATCTCAAAGTCACCGCAAGTGTAACTCAACAGAGATCTGACCGCTGGGTTTTCTTCAAAATTACCCGACTAAACGGCAGTTTATTCAATATGAATGAATATTTCATTGTATTGCGCATATAAATATGATCAAATTATATTATTATTTGTAATAACTGTTCAATCAAAACATCTTATAAAACTATAACCAACCTTTTTTCCTATATGTTAAATTCCAAATTATAATGCAAGTAATAGTTCTACAGAGTGCTCTCCTCTTAATGTTTTGTACGGAGTATTTTCATTGGTCTAAGGTTTTCACACGACCAATGAAAATACTCCATACGAATGCTTCCGTTTATACATGTGTACTTTCATTTTGGATTGGAGAATTTGGCATATCGGAAAAAAGGTTTGTTATGTGTCCAATACGATATTTGACCTATTACGTCTTTTATTTATAATATCTTACAAAATTTGAAAATGTGTCTAATTAGAGTTTTATTTATATTTGATGTTAACTTAAGATAAAACTAAATTGAACATATTGGCATAATATTTCTTCAGCTACAACAAGTAAAATTGTTTTTGTGTATATTTATAACCTGTTTATTTATAACCTTTAAAAAATCCAAAAAAAGCTATTTTTAGACAGTCTTAGGGGCTATTGGTACTTTGCGAAACGGAACGAAACGAAACGGAACGGAACGAGGGGCACCATATAGGGAAATTTAGAATTCTAGTTTTAATTTGGAAAATCAATATAATCATAATAGTAAATAAAATGAACTCTTTATAATCATAGTCGAATGATGTTTAATGTCCAATGAAACTCATAATACGCAAAACATTAATTTTTAATTAATCTTGTTCCGTTACGTTACGCAAAGTACCATTACCCACACGGGTATTGGTATTGTGCGGAACGGAACGAAACAAAAATTAAAGGGGTTAGATATATCGGTGAAAAGGAAATAATCTTTTATTTGTAGTTAAAAGCATAACACTGAATGATTATAAATCGAACATCTGTTAACGAGCACATTTGTATATGAACCACAGAGCAACCTTATATTATTTACCGGTCCGGATATATAAAGTCTTGTAAACAGTACTAAACATAAGCTGTCGAATGAGGAAACTCACGCAGCACGTAAGAAATGAAATTAAATTCGAATTCGCGCCTTGTTTCGTTCCGTTACGCAAATTACCAACACCCATACAGGTATTGGTACTTTGCGAAACGGAACGAAACGAGAAAAAATAATTCATTTATATGAAATATTTTTTCAGGAATTCATATCTTATACTCGTTTATGCTTGCATGCACAATAATGATCGCAAGGATTCGAAGTCAACATTGTTTAAGTAATTTGCGACAGCTCGTCAAGTCCATTACTTATTACTGGTACCATGCAACCCTTTACTATAAGTAAAGGCGCAGTTTCTTATTTCTCCATGGCCGAGTGGTTAATGTCGCTGACTTCTAACCATTTGTCCTTCATTGATTTGGTTAGAGCCTCAGTCGGGGCGTTTAATTCATCATGTGGGGAAGCTTTCCAGCTGATTTGAGGTAGGTCGGTGGCTCTACACATGTGCCCTTTCGTGATGAAATCATGCACGCACGGTCACCTGGGTTCTTCCTCCATTCTCCACCGCCCGTGATGAAAAGTCGCCATATGACCTAGAATTGTATCTGTGCAAAGTTAACCCAACAAATAAATTGACATGTAATAGAGTCGCACATGTCGAATAATCCTTAAATGTTATACCTATTATTATAATCTAAATTTTTAATTGTAAATTGTTGTATATTAAAACATAATTTATAATGCTTACATCTCTGTATATGTGTTTTTTTCCCAATTTCATCAATTCATTTAATTGTACGGGCATTTTTCTTTCAACTTTGGGGACCAAAATTCAGGGGGACTGTGCAACTGTTATAATCTAAATTTATCTTGGTGGGGTTATAATAACATTGCAAATTAATTTTCAGTAAAAGATTTATCTGTCATAAATTATATTATTTACCTACAGGCATCTGAGTTTTAGTTGTGAAACATAAAATGATGCATATTTGATAGATTTTGATATTCTTCCTATGCAAAAATAGAAAAAATTGTCTAGTTTAAAAGAAAGGTTATATAAGTTCAATTTTATTATCTCGTATAAAATTACTGTACGTAAAATGTTTTGACAATGCATATAATATACGTCTTTTTTACAAGATAAACTCGTTAAGATCCAAAAGAGAGCTGCAAGACTAATGCTAGACAAAGATTATGACACACCATCTTAAACTATTTTTCTGAACTCCGCTGGATGACCTTTTCACAGAGGGTTTTTGAAAAAGATATTATGATTTTTTAAATAATGAATAATCAGGCGTCTTCCTATTTATTGAATTATTTCATTTTATCGTCAGATGTTCATACTCGCATTTAAAATTGCGTTCATCTTCTGATTTTCAACTTAACACCCCTAGACCAAATACTGAACAATTTCAGCCCTCCAAAAATATCTAAATATCTTACCAGAATTTACCTGAAACGGTCAATTTATAAAAAGAGTGGGGCAGTCTTTTTATATTTAAGGCAGGATATATATTCTATTCAAAACGTTTTCCATTATCGAATGCTGGTCAATCACCATTATAACAGTCAATCTTTCGAAATATGTTGTCAATTTAGTTCAACTTGACGATGAAAATATGAGTATAATGTCACTTTAAGCCGGTGCTAGAGGGCGTGGACGGTAACTTGCACTTTCCAGTACCGTTCATGAACATGCTCAATCAAACCGAGCCTGAGACATTTTCAATTGTGTTGTGTTGGACATTTTTTAGGGATTCTGTTTTTCTCTATAACATTGTATTTGAAACGGCCTTCCTGGTTATATAAAGTCTGCTACATCTGTGAACCATTTCAAAACCTTATACTTGAGATATTATCACACATCGATGTATTCAAATTGATAATCTCCTCTATGTATTTACATTTATGTATTTTAATAGTTTGAACATGGTCAATTTATAGTGTTCCTTGTTGAGGGCCTCATTGAAGATTGATATGTTGTTCAAATAAGTTCTCTCGTTAAATAAAGTCTTTATTATTATTAATAATAATATTATTATTATTATCATCATCATTATTACTAACACTGTCTTAAGACTGAAATAATACTGGCTGCAAATTGTTTTTCTTATTCAGTAAGGTGACATTTTTCATCTGCCAGCACCTAATTAACATAATGTCATATTATTTAATTACTCCCATGTGAAATGCCGATTCCCTTGGAATGCAAGTTGATTGTGTAAGATGGGCCAACTTTGGAGCAACCATGTATATTTAGAAAGAAAAAAAGATTAATTAAATTAATGTAACCTGCACATTTTAAACTTACTTTAAGAGCCTTGTGTGATCTAAACCAAACTAGAACCTAAAAATGTGCCATACATGCGTCATTTTGCAGACCAAAAATATTATGCAATGTAATAATTATAATGGATTAAAATATACATTAATGATGATTTTGTGCAGTATGTTCCATATGTGAAATAACTTTGACACTATTTTGAACACTAAAATACCTGCAGTTACTTTTTTCATGCTGTTTAAAACTGTCCGATATTAATTGATAAGCTGAAGACCAGAACTTTTTTTTCGTCTGCTATTGTATCACTCACTACTGAATTATTTGCTTCTGATGGTTAATGTAAACACTGTCACGTGGGTTTGTTTACAACTGGGATTTCAGAACATCTAAACTACCAATTTGCTCCCCCTCCCCTATCCAGCACATTCAAATTGCTAAGTTGTTTTGCTTTTTTTTTCAGGAAAACATTTTGCAAAATAAATTTAAAAAAGAAATCCTTTGGGCTGTTTTGATAAAGTAAATGTAGCTTATGTCTACAAATTTGCAAATTTTGATGCGATCACATTCTTTTATCATGTTGATAGTTTCAAAAAAGGACCCCGGAATTGTGAAACATTCATTTAAAAAATATGACAGGTCTGATTACTGCACCATCTTATGGTGTTAGGTTTATATACTCCTGTTGGTGCTTTAAAGAAAAATGTTACTACTCTGAGAAGTTTCAATTTAAAAATCAGTTGTTAGATGGAGAATATGTATTTAAATGATAAAAATTTGACCATTTGTCAAATAACAATTGTGAGTTCTTTGTAAAATTTAGTTCAAAGTTAATGTAGCAGTTTCATCTTTCAGATATGCATATATCACCTTAAAGGTAAAAATATTGACTAAATATTACACTACAGAAATGACCAAAATGTCCTACATGTAGTTTACTGATATTTGAAATGTCTGTTACTTGTAAAACAAATATATATTTTCCATAAAGAAATCGAGATTGTCAATAAGTATTCTTTTGATTATGTTGGAGCCTAAAATAAAGTTTGCAAATGTACAACGAAAGCACATGCATTCTCCCAAGTGAGTAATGAATAAAATGGAATTTGTAATATAGAAGTTTAGCAAGTTTTACTTGTAATGGTTTTAAATTGTTGCGCAGGGGAAGTTGCAAATAAAGCAAGCATCCTGGGAGGAGCTACTGATCACTACAGGTCATGCACCTTCAGTAGTAAACAAAAGCACGTACCCGTGATGATCTGCAGCAGACGATAAGAAAACAAAAACATTTTATCAAACTTAATTCAACAGGTTTAAAATCCAATGTGTTTTGCTTCATACATTTGAACTCATTTTATATTGTTTAAAGTGACATTATGCTCATATTTTCATAGTCAAGTTGAGCTGAATTGACTTTATATTTCAAAAGATTAACTGTCAAAATGGTGTTTGACCAACAGTTTATATTAGAAAATGTTTAGGATAAAATTGTATATCTGCCTATAATATAAAAAGACTGCCCCACTCTTTTTATAAACTAAGCGTTATAGGTAAACTCTAAATACCATTGGATGGGCATAATGTCACTTTAAATTGTATAAAATTCACTAAAAGAAATTTCTTTAATGACATTTTGTTATAAATATCGAGTAATGATATATGAGTTTCAATAGAAGTTATAACGATGAGTATAAGATATAAGTAAAATACAATGATGGTATTATTGCAAACAATCCACAAGTCCCCTGCCGGTTAGAACCCCAGCAACATTCTGAAGGGTCATTCGTCATTGAATTATGCCTATGAATGAATGAATGAATGAATGAATGATTGAATGGATGAATGACCTTATATCATTTGAGTTCTAAATTTGTTTATATCTTAGTGATGTAGTAGTGTGTTAAGTCTCCCTGCCTAGTAATGAGATTATGTTTATTCAAGGGAAAATCAGAGAGGATGAACATATAATGTTTCAACTTTTCTCTATTTTAAGTAAATTTGTTGGAAAAGTTCTTTAAAAGTGATCTCAAGAAACAGTTTTTAGAAACGGACAGACAGACGAACTGACAAGACACTCTGAGAGACGCTAGATTTATAACCCTTGTCATATTATTACAATATTGGAGTTTGAAGTAAATGCTATAAGAAATGAAGGGGGATTCTGCAAATAGTCAAGCTAGAATATTAAACCTTCTCCCAAATTATTTGAGTGATAATAATACATATTTATATGAAGTGTGAAGTAGATACATTGAGAAATAATAAGTTATAGAAAACATCATTTTTTTCATGAACATTCTAAGTTCAAGGGGGTTAATTCTGATATTTTTGTTCTAGAGTTGTAAACCATGTCACATATGATGTGGTTGATGGCATATAGTAAATACCTTAAAAAAACTTGAATCAGAAACCTTGACAAGGTCACCGACGCTTGGTGAGTAGGACAGCTCTCAATATACTATCTATAGTCAAGATTAAAATGATGTGCATAATACTGCCAGCTATCCATATTTAAAGTTTCATAAAAATATTTTCACTACTCTTTGAGTAATCACATGCAAATATCGCTATATTTGCCATATTTTATAGCTATTTGTTGCCATAGCAACCAAATTATTTTAGCATAGAGAGAAAAGAAAAAGACGTGCATAATCTCCAGATTGCCATCTACAATATTTCAATTTTCACTTTTTGCGTTATCACTTGGTCAATTAACCATATTTTCAGTCTATTTGATGCCATAGCAACCAAAGTTTTCAACATAGGAAAAAGAAAAGACGTGCATAATCTCCAGACTGCCATCTATTCATACATCAAGTTTCATAAAAAATATTTTCAGTACTTTTTGCGTTATCGCGGGGTCCAGTTTTGTGGACGGACGGACAGACGGATGGAGGGAAAACCTAAAGTCCCCTCCGGTTAAACCGGTATGGGACTAATAATATATTTTTGTAAGTTTTATCATCAGAAGGTTCAATGTTAAACACTTTTTGCTTGTGTTTAAATCCTGGGTATTAAATAGATTTCTGGGATCATTTTCATTCAATATTTCAATGTCCAATCCATGCTTGTTGAATATTCCGCGAGTCTTTTTTAAACACAAATCTTTACGAAATGTTAAGTCAGATTATTACAGTTTAAACATTAATTTTGCACTATTTACTTCCAAAATAAACAGAAACTATATACATGTAGTAAATTGCGAGATAAAATTCCGCATGGCAGGCCATGCAATATGCAATAGTACTTAATGAAGTGTTGGCAGATAGCAGTATTTACATATTAAACAATCAAAAGCTGACATTAGTTCATTATTTTGGTTTTATTAGTAAAGTCAGGTATGTAAAATAGTGATAAATATTGACCCTTCAAGAAGGTAATTAAAAAAGGATGAGAAAAATGAATTACAAGATAATGTCTGGAGATGGCGAGAAAATTTCATGCAGCTGATTTTTAACCCTGCATGTAACTCTGCATGCTATTTTTAGCTCAAGGTAGTTTTACTACACTAAGTCTCGTTCCGTTTCGTTTCGCAAAGTACCATTACCGGTGTGGGTATTGGTACTTTGCGAAACGAAACGGAACGAGACCAGGTAGGAAATGTTTATTTGGTTATATAATTATGTATTATGTAATTCAAGATGCTGGCTATAAAAAGTATAATTAGAAGGGAAATCATTTTTCATTACAGTTGAAGTCTATTTTAAAATGGCAGCGTGGGCGAGGATCGACTAATAATCTAAGGATTGCTGAACGCGCGGGTTCAAACCCTGTCAGGGGCAAGCCGTTGTTTTCTTAAGCAAGAAATTTTACATTCATTGCTTAGAACTGGTTGGTTCCAGGAACGGATTCGATAGTGTTTCAATAAGCTAATAGCTTCCAGCACAATCGAACTCAAATAAATTTGTATAAACTATATTGCGAACAGTATTCACAAATTCTCCTTCATACATTAAAAGATGAGTTACAGATCCAAACACGACAGTTATTTAAACACAAACCGATTATTCGATATTCTTAAAGAGGTTAAAGTAAATAAAATAATATTCTCTTGTTTCGTTCCGTTTCGCAAAGTACCAATACCTGTGTGGGTATTGGTACTTTGCGAAACGGAACGAAACAAGAGAGAAAGGGCTAATTTGGTTATACATGTATATGTATTATGTAATTCAAGATGCCGACAATAAGAATTAAAATATAAATAGACGGACTCTGGGTAAAAAAATCGACTTTCGGTATGGCCACGGCAATTATACAAGACAACCATAAATGATTATTCAATGTAATAGAAAATAAATAACTAGATTATCATCTAAATTTTGGAAAACAATGGGGCTGGTGGTGGATTTTATTTTGTATTTTCAATTCTCGGCCTAGAATTACATACGAGGAGGTCAATATTTGTGAATTTGTTCTATTATATTAAGGTGCTAATATTATGTGTATGTAAAATATATAGATTCAGATTGAGAATAGAAGCAACATGATAATATATCTTGATTGTCATGATCTGTTCTATTGAACCTTTATTCTGACATCAAACAAATTGATGTACCAATACATACATGTATTATTACGAAAGACATCTTATCAAGACATCTTATGTTACTAACAGCAAAGATAAGTATAATATCTATTGATATCAATTCAATAAGTATCCTATTTCTGATAATATTGAGTTAACAATGAACATAATAATTATGTATTTAGATTATATCGAATGAGTGTATATACATACATTATATATAACGGCAATATACGGTGTCCTTATCGTGCCATTCAGAATGTCGTCCGTCGCGTCTAAGGGTAGACACACGACAATGCGAAGTGACATCGCGACAATGCGAAGCGACGCTCGACAACGCGAAGCGATATGCGACAATGCGAAGCGACGCTCGACAGTGTCAAACGATATGTCGCACTGTCGCCTAGAAATGTCGCGGTAAAAAAGGGCGACATTTAAGAAATGTCGCTTCGCGTTGTCGAGTGTCGCTTCGCATTGTCGAGCGTCGCTTCGCGTTGTCGCGATGTCACTTCGCGTTGTCGCGATGTCACTTCGCGTTGTCGCATTGTCACTTCGCATTGTCGAGTGTCGAGGTTGGTAGAAGTGCATACCACGACACTCGACAATGCGAAACGACAACGCGACAATGCGATACGACGCTCGACAATGCGAAGTGACACTCGACATCGCGAAGCGACATTTTTAAAATGTCGAGTAAATGTCGCGTTATTTTTATGATTTTTACACCGCGACGCTCAACATTGCGAAGCGACACTCGACAATGCGAAGCGACACTCGACAACGCGAAGCGATACTCGACAACGCGAAGCGACACTCGACAATGCGAAGCGACATTTGGAATAATATCGTATCGCATTGTCGTGCGTCTACCGGTGCTTGGTCAGAATTTACTAACTCACCGACAAACGGTGCGATCATGGAAGGGGTCGCACTAAACTGCTGACGAATTAGCTGACGATATAGATATATAGGAAACTGCTGACCAGTTAAATAAAGAAGGATTATCGGAAAATGCTGACCAGTTACACAAAGAAGGGAAACATTGAAGGTGTGAAGTTATATAAACACGCCGTAGGGGGTAATAAAAAGATGGGAAATTACTTTTATTCTTTTAATTATATTTTTAATTTTTGCATTTATATGACTATGTTTATAAACTAAATTAATATATACATTTAAAGTACCATAATATCATACATTTTAACACGGATTTACATTACTACATGTAATATAAATCCGTGATTTTAAAAGGATATATTAAACAGCTTTTTATACCTCTAAAGATATGCAAAAATTTGAATTAATGTTTTATAAAGAATTATGATGTTATGAGTTTTATCAAAATCTCTTGTTAGTGATATTTCAATAGAAAAATCTTGTAACGGAAAAAAAATGTATTTTCAAAAGCAATAATTGCAATTTGAATTAATATTAAATAAGTCAGCAGTGTTTTAACTTAATTAAATGTCGACAAAATTTTATACAATATATTGAATTTCGTACATTATAAAATGAATTAAAATTTCACGACAAAATATATTTTTTTCTATATTTCTAACTGGTCAGCAGTTTCCCTATATATCTAACTGGTCAGCAGATTCTACTATATGTTTAACTGGTCAGCATTTTCTCGCCTGAATGTGAAAGAGCGTTAAATTTGCTGACCATATAGAATAAGAAGAGTTTTACGGCTTAAATCAATTTGAATTAACATTAAATTGGTCAGCAGTGTTTTTACTTAATTAAATGTCGACATGATTTTATATAATATATAAAATTTGCATACATTATAAAATGAGTAACAATTTCACGGTAAAATATATATTTTTCTATACTTCTAACTGGTCAGCAGTTTCCCTATATATCTAACTGGTCAGCAGATTCTACTATATGTTTAACTGGTCAGCATTTTCTCGCCTGAATGTAAAGAGCGTTAAATTTGCTGACCATATAGAATAAGAAGACTTTTACGGCTTAAAATCAATTTGAAATAATATTAAATTGGTCAGCAGTGTTTTTACTAATTAAATGTCGACATAATTTTATAAAATATATTGACTTTGCATACATTATAAAATGAATTACAATTTCACGGCAAAATATATTTTTCTCTATATATCTAACTGGTCAGCAGTTTCCCTATATATCTAACTGGTCAGCAGATTCTACTATATGTTTAACTGGTCAGCATTTTCTCGCCTGAATGTAAAGAGCGTTAAATTTGCTGACCATATAGAATAAGAGAGTTTTACGGCTTAAATCAATTTGAATTAACATTAAATTGGTCAGCAGTGTTTTTACTTAATTAAATGTCGACATTATTTTATAAAATATATTAAATTTGCATAATGAGTAACAATTTCGTAGCATTTAAATATATTTTTCTCTATATATCTAACTTTTCAGCAGATTCTACAATATGGTCAGCATTTTAATAACATATTTTGGACTGTTTATTGTATTTTTGTCATAGATAAATCAAGAATGACACGTCGCGTGTGAAATCGATTTTAATATGACTTTGGGGCATATCGATCTCGATAAATTATCAGTTTAATGGATATCTGTGGAAACATGTTTGTTTATAATGTAATAAAAGCTTATTAACTATAACAATTAGCACATTATTAATTTTTTGTTCAATATTACTTATACAATTATACGAACAACAAATAAGGAAACAGAAATCACTTTATTTCATATTTGCACTAAATACGACATAATAATTATATTTTGTTAAAATATACATTACGTATATGTACATGTATATATTTTAACCTATGATGCATAGTTTTATACATACTTGAAACAAATTATAATTTTTCGTACATCATATTTTGACTACATTTTTAAAATTTTTAACCAATATATAACACATAGAAGAAAATTCATTAAGGTACTTAAATAAAATATTATATCAAAATAAATTGAGAAATATACAGTATATATCAATTGAATTTTTTTATAATTAATATGTATCATTTGTAATATTGACATCTTGAAAAAACATTTTATCAAGTATTTTCTCGACCTCGCCTGTAATATCACCAACGGCAATTTGACACCTTCATTGTTTTCCCTTCTTTATCTAACTGGTCAGCAGTTTTCGATAATCCTTCTTTGTTTAACTGGTCAGCAGTTTCCTATATATTCTATATCGTCAGCTAATTCGTCAGCAGTTTAGTGCGACCCCTTCCATGATCGCACCGTTTGTCGGTGAGTTAGTAAATTCTGACCAAGCACCGGTAGACGCACGACAATGCGATACGATATTATTCCAAATGTCGCTTCGCATTGTCGAGTGTCGCTTCGCGTTGTCGAGTATCGCTTCGCGTTGTCGAGTGTCGCTTCGCATTGTCGAGTGTCGCTTCGCAATGTTGAGCGTCGCGGTGTAAAAATCATAAAAAATAACGCGACATTTACTCGAACATTTTAAAAATGTCGCTTCGCGATGTCGAGTGTCACTTCGCATTGTCGAGCGTCGTATCGCATTGTCGCGTTGTCGTTTCGCATTGTCGAGTGTCGTGGTATGCACTTCTACCAACCTCGACACTCGACAATGCGAAGTGACAATGCGACAACGCGAAGTGACATCGCGACAACGCGAAGTGACATCGCGCCAACGCGAAGCGACGCTCGACAATGCGAAGCGACACTCGACAATGCGAAGCGACATTTCTTAAATGTCGCCCTTTTTTACCGCGACATTTCTAGGCGACAGTGCGACATATCGTTTGACACTGTCGAGCGTCGCTTCGCATTGTCGCATATCGCTTCGCGTTGTCGAGCGTCGCTTCGCATTGTCGCGATGTCACTTCGCATTGTCGTGTGTCTACCCTTAGACGCGACGGACGACATTCTAAATGGCACGATAAGGACACCGTAGCAATAAGAATGAAGCGATGCCTTTTCCAATTAACATTGCAACTGCTTATTAACAAAATTTATAATAAGAATAATTGAAGAAAAAATATATTTATTACATGCTTTTCGGTGGTTTATAGAAATATATCAGTGATATAAAACTGGTAATTTCACTGTTTGAAACAGTGAAATTACCACTTTGATAATTTCACTGTTTTGAATTTAAGCCCCTTACGTTGTTTCAGTGAAATATACCAGCGTGCGCAGTACTGGGTACCAACTTAATGACGTGACGTCGTAAATGACGTCACGTTGTTTTATTATTTGGCGCGCTTTTCATTCAGTATTAGGTTTAATGTCTTTTTAAAACGTTTCTTTGCATATAATAAAAAGAAAATTTGTTTAATTTAGTGTAAGATCGAAATATATTTCACCTTGCGAACACCAAAAGTTCATATTTCACTCGTGGCTGCGCCACTCGTGAAATATACCTTTTGGTGCTCACTCGGTGAAATATATTCCGATCTTACACTGAACTAAACAAATATCCTCTATTTATTACATGCTTTTCGGTGGTTTATAGAAATATATCAGTGATATAAAACTGGTAATTTCACTGTTTGAAACAGTGAAATTACCACTTTGATAATTTCACTGTTTTGAATTTAAGCCCCTTACGTTGTTTCATTGAACTACCAGCGGGCACAGTACTGGGAACCAACTTAATAACGTGACGTCGTATATGACGTCACGTTGTATTATTATTTGGCGCGCTTTTCATTCAGTATTAGGTTTAATGTCTTTTTAAAACGTTTATTTGCATATAATAAAAATAAAATTTGTTTAGTTTAGTGTAAGATCGAAATATATTTCACCTCGTGAACACCAAAAGTTCATATTTCACTCGTGGCTGCGCCACTCGTGAAATATACCTTTTGGTGCTCACTCGGTGAAATATATTCCGATCTTACACTGAACTAAACAAATATCCTCTATATGTTCATAATTTTATAAGAGTTGAATAAAGATGTACTATGCCTATGGCGATCAATATTACTTTTTTGGAGTTATGTCTGTTAAAAGTTAATTAAACAACGGGTGAAGCTACACAAAAAGAAAATCCTATTTATATATCGCTATTTTAAAAGGCATTGTAAAACAAAATTTACAAATTTGTAATATTTCCGGCAAACTTTATCGATGTAAATGTAAAATTCTAGCTATAAACTTTTTTCTTTTTCTTTTCATGATTTTTCTTGCCGGGTGTTGATGAGAATCTGGGAACTTATTTTATATTGGATAAAATGAGTACGGAATTCCAACTGTTTACTGACAACTGCCTACTGTTTTCTTTCAACTTCCTACTGTCAACTGCTTACTTTCAACTGCTTAATGCTTACAGCGACTTATTAATGCTTACTGTTAAATGATAAATGCCAACTGTTACCTGTCAAATACCCGATTAATTGCCTGAAAGTAAATGTTTCCTTTTATGTTACAATGAAGCCGTTTGAAACAGTATTGGTCAAGATCATTTATGAAGACTTTGACTGAAACCTTGGAATTCGTTACATTTATACATGTACATGTATAATTCTCGTTTTACTAGCAGAAAGATAGGTATATATCTTTGCAGGCATCGGAACTTTTCCAAATCATAGAGCTGTAAACTTTATAAAAATGTTATCAAACCAAATATTACAAGTTTTTTTCTGTCATTATTAAATCTTTAATGATTTTGAGCTACCAAATATAACCGCTTGCTTAATTATTTATACATGTATATCCCTGTTCAAGTTTTGCATTTACATCTACCATTTATTATGTATATTATAATATTTGTTCATTAAATGATATTGACCTTACCCTATGTAAATTGATGAAATTGGGGGGGGGGGGAACACATATACAGAGATGTAAGCATTTTAAATTATGTTTTAATATACAACAATTTACAATTAAAAATTTAGATTATAATAATAGGTATAACATTTAAGGATTATTCGACATGTGCGACTCTATTACATGTCAATTTATTTGTTGGGTTAACTTTGCACAGATACAATTCTAGGTCATATGGCGACTTTTCATCACGGGCGGTGGAGAATGGAGGAAGAACCCAGGTGACCGTGCGTGCATGATTTCATCACGAAAGGGCACATGTGTAGAGCCACCGACCTACCGCAAATCAGCTGGAAAGCTTCCTCACATGATGAATTGAACGCCCCGACTGAGGCTCTAACCAAATCAATGAAGGGCAAATGGTTAGAAGTCAGCGACATTAACCACTCGGCCATGGAGGCCCTTTATTGCAAGTCGATGTCGACGCATCTAATAAAGTTACATGTTTCCCTATAAAGGATCGTATACGTAGGTGTGTGTATATAATTTACAGTGTGTTACCCGTACTTTCCGTTAATGTTTTTTTAAAGATGAAAAAAAAAACCAACGACTTACAGATCCAGGCTTAACCATTATTGCACATGCAAGCATAAACGATTATTATAAATTCCAAAACTATATTTATAAAAAAAACTCGTTCCGTTTCGTTTCGCAAAGTACCATTACCAGTGTGGGTATTGGTACTTTGCGAAACGGAACGAAACCAGATAGGAAATGACCATGGTTATATATGTTTTATGTAATTTAAGATGCTGAGTGACTATAAAAAGTAAAATAAGAAGGAAAATAATTTTTCATTACAGTTACAGTTATATGTAAGAATCTCTATGCGAACTGTATTCCCTTCAAGAACTTACAAATTCTCCTTCATACATAAAAAGATGAGTTGCAGATCCAAACTCGGCAGTTATACAAATAAGCACATGTAAACGTTAACCGATTATTCGATATTATTGAAAACTTTCATGTAAATAAAATAATATTCTCTGGTTTCGTTCCGTTTCGCAAAGTACCAATACCTGTGTGGGTATTGGTACTTTGCGAAACGGAACGAAGCGAGAAAGGGCTAATTTGGTTATGCCTGTATATTTATTATGTAATTCAAGATGCAGACAATAATAATTAAATATAAATTGACAAAGAATCATGTTTATCTCTAGACAAACACGTCGACTTTTGGATGCTGGCATGCAATTTTACAATACAACCATAAATGATTATTCAATATGTAAGATAAGATAGGATTTTTTTGAAGGCGGCAATATGCGGCTCTATTTGCATGTCGAGGCATCCTATGAAGGTACATGTTTCTATGATGATAAGTAGATATGTATATATACAGTATATAGTTACAGCATGTTGCATTGTACCAGTAATTTCGGATTATGGCTTGGTTTTAAAGCTGTTGTCAATTACTTAAAAAAAACAATGGCTCGACCTGTATTGTACAGGCACGCATAAACGATCATAAGATATGAATGCCTGAAATATTTCATAAAATGTTCTCGTTCCGTTCCGTTCCGTTCCGCAAAGTACCAATACCTGTGTGGGTATTGGTACTTTGCGAAACGGAACGAAACGAGATAGGAACAGCTAATTTGGTCACAAAGGTATTATGTGATTTAAGGCGCTGATAAATACGATAGAATTAGAAAGAAAATATATGATAATCGAATTTCAGTTCAAATATACATTATATAAACGATTATTTAATATTCCTCTATATAGTAAAATTTGCTCGTTCCGTTTCGTTTCGCAAAGTACCAAGTCCGGTGTGGGTATTGGTACTTTGCGAAACGGAACGAAACAAAATATAAATAGACCCCTAATTTGGTTACAAATGTGTTATGTAATTCACGATGCTGATAGTAAGAATTCATATAAAAATAGATAAATAGTAGTTTGAAGAATAATCATTTTTATAACACGCATGTACATGCAAGGAAATATGCAAACAATATTCCCTTCACAAACACAAATTTTCCATAATATAATAACATACATGTAGAATGGCGACTTGCAGGTCCAGGCACGGCAATTATAAGTACATATATAAAACCATAAATGACTATTTAATATGCCCGGCAGTATTGCATGTCGAGGTCATTTATGAAGGTAGATGTATCTATGAAAGTATGAGAGTATGGACATTATTCAAACATAGGGAGTCAGTAGAGCAGTGGGTAGCAGGTTGGAATACAACAACAGCTGCCTGAGTTTGATTCCCGGCCGCAGCCGACATCACGACTGGTGTTCAGTGCTCGGTGAATTACTTAAATGGGTATTGTTTTCAGAGTATCGGCCTAGACTGGATGCTAGGGAGGTATACATATGTCGCCTACCGTGGGCACGACCGGAAATAAGTTGTTCCGTCCATTCAAAGGACTAGCCACATTAAATAAGAAAATGTGCCTTTACTTTAACTAAAGGGTTGCATGGTACCAGTAATAAGTAATGGACTTGATGAGCTGTCGCAAATTACTTGAACAATGTTGACTTCGAATCCTTGCGATCATTATTGTGCATGCAAGCATAAACGAGTATAAGATCAATCGCAACAACTCGGCCCTTTCCGTCAGTCTTCTGTCAATATTGTAGATAATGGCCGAGGCAGTTCCGAATGGTATAAGATATGAATGAATTATTTTTTTCTCGTTTCGTTCCGTTTCGCAAAGTACCAATACCTGTATGGGTGTTGGTAATTTGCGTAACGGAACGAAACAAGGCGCGAATTCGAATTTAATTTCATTTCTTACGTGCTGCGTGAGTTTCCTCATTCGACAGCTTATGTTTAGTACTGTTGACAAGACTTTATATATCCGGACCGGTAAAATTTTAATAATATAAGGTTGCTCTCTGGTTCATATACAAATGTGCTCGTTAATTAACAGATGTTCGATTTATAATCATTCAGTGTTATGCTTTTAACTACAAATAAAAGATTATTTCCTTTTCACCGATATATCTAACCCCTTTAATTTTTGTTTCGTTCCGTTCCGCACAATACCAATACCCGTGTGGGTAATGGTACTTTGCGTAACGTAACGGAACAAGATTAATTAAAAATTAATGTTTTGCGTATTATGAGTTTCATTGGACATTAAACATCATTCGACTATGATTATAAAGAGTTCATTTTATTTACTATTATGATTATATTGATTTTCCAAATTAAAACTAGAATTCTAAATTTCCCTATATGGTGCCCCTCGTTCCGTTCCGTTTCGTTTCGTTCCGTTTCGCAAAGTACCAATAGCCGTCTTAGGTTTTTCCAATTACGAAGATTTTTATACGTAATGGAACATTAAATATGTCTTTTTATATTGGATGTCTATATTTGGCAGCAAATTATGTATTTTGTCAGGCATATTCAATACGGGTTATAAGTTTCATCAGATTAAAAGTGTGTGTACTTAAATCTTTTATAAACTTGGCCTAGACAAGTCAGTGATATTAGAATCTTAAGGTATATTTTAGTTGTTTAATTGTGATTAACCTTATTTAAGACCACTTACCCCTCATCATTCATTCATGTAAGGAAACTATCCAGATAGCTTACGAAACGTCGATGGTTTTACTCAGGTGCCGGTTTGTGCTTGTAATAATGTACGTAAGGGCACCTGAGGTCATTCTACACCAATAAAGCTGGAACGTCGTCATATGACCTATACTGTCCTGGTGTGACGTAAAACTGTAAACCCTATTTAAGTTAAGTTATAATAATAAATGTACATGAGAATATTAACAAACAAATAATGTTGACTTATTAAGGTATAGCTTTTCAACATTGATAGGGTTGCAATCCGGGGATTAGGTTAATACATGTAATAATGGATAGAAAGCTTATACTTTACGTAACAACACATGACTGAGGATTTTATATTCATTTAATCTTGAAATTAACTAATCAAGCTTGTTATGCTTTGTAATGAATGACATATTGTTTTAGATACAAACATAAATGAAATAACGTTTCAATAATGGTTTTGAAACTTGTTATTTGCTTGTTATGTGAAGCAATAGCGCTATTTTTAAAGTTAATAAAGATAACCTAATGATTATTTTATCGCGAGTGTGTTTGAAATAGCGATTATTAAAGTTGTATTGAAGACAGTGTAATCAAGTGAATAGCTTCGATTACCCCAACTATTCTCTTTGTTCCTGTAAACAGTTAAAAAATAAAGCAAAACACTTGAAGTAGTAT
Organism: Ruditapes philippinarum; assembly: GCF_026571515.1. Classification (NCBI taxonomy): domain Eukaryota; kingdom Metazoa; phylum Mollusca; class Bivalvia; order Venerida; family Veneridae; genus Ruditapes; species Ruditapes philippinarum. The sequence goes on from NW_026854072.1 coordinate 34,254, forward strand.
GGATTGTAACGTTTCTTGTCTTTGTTTTTCTTTTCACAAATATAAATACTATACTGTATTTGTAACAAAAGTACATTTGATCATTGTAGATGATAAACGATGAGAATTTCAGTTTTGATAAAATCTCCTACGGGAAAATGATCAAGATGCCTTTCAACTCTGTCAGGACATTAATGCCAGAAAACCTAACGTCAAAGCGTAGTGATTTCCTCCAAACTTGTCGGCCGCAGACATTGATTGATGTCTGTAGATTAAGGCAATTTTACCAGAACCTAGTAAGTATTAAATATTTATTATGTTTACACCATTCCTTAACAAAAGTGTTTACAAACATATTACAGTAAAAAAAACGCATGTACGAGTATATGCCGACTTATTTCACCCTGATGATAATTTCGTCTAGGTCTTTTAAAATGTACTACTCCAGCTTTATAAGCACAAATACATATTTTTAAGAAATGTCTTTAATAAATCAATATCTTCTTTTCCTAAACAGAATGTATTTGAATTTTTGTAGTTTCGGTATTTTGTTTTCTTTATTTGAATTGTATAACTACAATTGCAACAGCATAATTCATTAAGTATTAAAACTGTGTAAATCGCTTTAATGTACTTGTAATTGCCTTTTCAATGAATTAAAGAATTGAATTGTATTAAAGCAACTTGTGTTTTGAAATGTTTTAATAAATATCAATTTCAAAATTTAGATACCTTCACATGGAAGTCGTGAACATATACAACTGTATGAGTTTGCTTTAGAAATAAACAAAGGTCACTCAAATAACGACGATCTGATTGAGAAATGTGAGCATGATTGTTTAATATTGATATTCCGATAAAAAGTAATCAAAATCTGGTAGTTTTTCCTATGTTTCTTCATTAAACTGAACATCACAGCTTAACTTAATTCACTTTTCTTAGGGTGAGGGATACGTTGCACCAACACAATGTAGATAATTTGGCGACTTTCCAGGTTTGGTGAAGATACAAGGCAAGTGGTTTGAATTTAACGACTCAAACCACTCTCGTGACTTTATTTACATTTCTTATCAAATATCACGATAACCGTTATACGTTTTATGATGAGCAAAATGGTCAAAATTGATTTATTTTCTTTCATGTCAGCAGATGGACCAGTTGGAGACATGGACTCAAAGGACCAAAAGGAGTTTTCATTTTATGAGATATCACATGACAGGATAAATGTAAATATTTTTATTTATTTTTTTCAATTTGCCGTTGTATATTTATATATTTTACTATGTTTAAACTAAAAAAGATATCAATAATAAATTCTACATATTATTATTGAAAGAGGAGCGGTGGCCTAGTGGTTAATATGTCTGCTTCTCAACCAAGAGATCATGGGTTCGAGCCCTAATCGAGTCACGACCATGTTCTTCATATGACATTAGTACTGGTTGGTTCCAGAAAGCGGACTCAAAAATCATTGATATAAGTTGCAAGAGCTTGTTTCGCAATCAAGCTTAAATAAATATGTTTAAACCATTGAAAGAAAGGCAGTAGATAACAGTATATATGAAGATTCTGAACGCAAAATGTACATTTGTTATAAAAGAACAAACAAAGATGGATTGTATGCATTTTCGAACTTCTGACATAGTACTGTATGAAAAATAAACGTAACAATGTTTATAACATGACGTTGGAGTTTAACAACAGATATAATTATGACATTTGAAATTTTAAAACATATACAAGACTTAGTATGTTAATATACTTATATAACATTGAAACTCGTATTACATTATTTATCTAATTTTTGTTTTCTTAAGATATTATTATACGAGCTTAAAAGTCTGGAATACGAAATAGACTCCATCCAAGCTTCAAGAAGCCCACCGCCTGGGCTAACAAGCAACAAGGTCTCCTCTGCTCAAAAACTGGATGACATTGTGTCAGCAGATAACAAAAGTATGTAATGATATTGAATAACGGTGTATCAATGATATTTAGAAGGGTGTTTCACATATTGCATGATTTAATCTTGCAATTGTTAGTGTAAACGTAACCTCTTGATAACCGGTCGTTTTATCAGATAATTTCTGTACCGTGTCAAAAGTCGTGTAAACAACCAAGATTAGACATCATTTAAGATTTGTTTTATTTTACTAATTATTAAATAAAAAGACACGTTTTACTTGAACTATAATTTATGTTTCTCAACTTGCAACAGGGAGGTCATATATCTTTTACATAAATATATTATTGTATATCTATTTCTAATTCATCAAAATCGACTGAATCAGGACAGATTTGTATCCATTAATTAGCTTTATAAAATGTGACTAAAATATTTGTAGCATTTACCTTAGTTTCGTTCCAAAAGAATTCTTTTTATTAAATGTTTAAGACTGACACTAAATATAAGTGACTTCATTCATTTAACCTCAATTATCTCCACTACTTTGTTTAAGGTATGACAGATGTCACAAACATAATATGTGGACACAGAAGAAATCTAATACAACATGCTCATAGCAGAAACCGTTATATTGTCAAATTACAGGTATTAGCTAAAAGTTAACGTAGTTTATCGTACCCCTCCCCTCAAAGAAAAACCCAACAACACGTATTCTATTTAATTGTTCATGAATTTATTTTTTATCTAAAGTTAATTAAATATCGTAAATTAACATTTTTTAAGATAACAACTTTAAACTGTTTTGTACGATTTAAGTAAGTTATTCAAACGTATTTATTTATAAGTAGATTTATAAGTTGTCTCGAAAGTGGTGTTAAATTTCATCCCTTGACATAGTTTTTTATGTTATCTGAATAGTTTCACACTGTTGATATTTTACATAACTTATTTTTCTGTTTTATTTTATTTGTTAAAGATCCTGTAACACAATTTTTTCATGGTTTTATTTCATGAATATGATGCCCAAATTAAGATTTGTCAATATTTTAAGTTCCAATAAGCATAATTTATAAAGATATTTCCCAATTTAACATTTCATATAAATAAAGGGAGGTAATAAGAAATTTATTTTCTATAAATTCTATGTCAAATTTTCCAATAAGAAATGAATGTATGTAATTTATTGATAAAATGTAATGTGCACAAATATTTGCAGTACACATTTTACACATTCTTCGATGTTTGAAAATTGTTTTATTTGCATAATTTTATACATATATAACTTTTGCAAGTGTGTGAGGAAGCCATAATGCCAAGGGGAGTGGCCCTAAAAAGTAGGCGCTTGGGTCGACGAGAACAGTGTGCTAAGGTGCGTGAGCCCCTAGCTTGTTAAATGGCTTGAAAGGCAGGCCTATAGCTGGCGCAAACAGCCTTTTTCAGGGCTAAAGACCTTTCCTATTGTCACAGGTTACTGTACATTTAGGTTCTAATTGACCGCCGTACAGTGACCTACTTTTGGCTCAAAATTCATATATACTCCGTGGAAAATGCATGGAGGTAAATTATCACCACTTTGTGCTTCAAAATTAACTCTTTAAGGACATGACTGGTGACATGTCCAGGGTCCGTACTCGACAGCGCAAGCTGCAATTTGTGCCCGAAAGGGCGGATGGACCCTCATTAAGCTTTAACTTCATTCATTCATTCATTGAGGAAGCCTTCCAGCTGGCTTACGGAAGGTCGGTGGTTCTACCCAGGTGCCCGCTCGTGCCTGAAATAATGCCCGGAGGGGCACTTTGGGTCTTCCTCCACCAATAAAAGCTGGAAAAAATCGACGAAAAAATCTCGGCGGGACCCGACTTGAGTGTACGGTCGCCCATATCGGCTTTCCGGAGGCGACCTTGAATAAACGCATTAAAAATACACACAGTAACAATATCAATCACAAAACATACAGGATCTTTAAAATATAATTAGACTATATTGTTACATTCTCATTATCAAGGTTGGAGCACTTTCAGTGAAAAATTCATGCTCTACCAGATATAAAAACAGCATTGGATTTTCTGTTGAAAACAAGCTTGATATGATGACCCATGGATACTTTATATACCTTATATACCTGGAAACGAAAACAACAATGATGGAAGTTATTATCATGGACTGCAAACTGCATGTGAAAGTTTTGGTCGAACATATACAACAATGGATGTATAGTATACATGTATGTGAAGGCAAATTAGACGGTAAGACACTTTCAGAACTCATTGCAAATAAAGTATTCTTTTCAAGTACATCATGTACATGTAGTTTAGAATTATTAAAAAAAAATGTTGTGTTAGTCGTATTAATGAAACGATCAATTTTAGAATAAGATTGAACAAGAGTTGGCGACAGTCGATAGATACAAGTGATTGGTTGTTTGTATGTGTACACATTACAATGAGAAGATATATAAGTCGCGCATAATTTCCCAGACATAAGGTTTACAGTTTAGCTTTGTAATGTGTAAGTACACTTATAAGTTAGATATATATTTTTTTTGTATATCAACTGCAGTCCTGAGACAATGGACACCTTCATGTGTGTAATGATCGAATTATATCAAAGGTAATATAAGTAAGCACATTTTAAGAAATGTTTTTTCCTTCTTTCAATTTCAGAAAAGAAGTCTTTACAAATGGCTAATGAACACATGATTGACGCATGCACTCATCAAAAGGATGACACAGATCAAGTTGAAGTTGACAATCGTACACAAATAAAAAAGGAGGGAGATTCTCATGTTATTCAGGCTGTTTGTGGTCTTATTTTGACAATTAAAACCAATAGCAGTCTAGTATTTCTTATTCGAATAACACATGTCGAAATAAATGTCAATTATTGCCTGAGTAGAAATGCTTGATCTTTAAGGCCCAAAACTGTTAATATTGTATCATTTTATCATTATAAAATAGCAATTTTCAAAGTTGAGAGATCATTAAGGTTTAAATACAGGAGTTTTACAGAAGATGCATGAAGAAATCAAAATTATCTAAATGTTTGAATACTTATTTAAAGTCATTTTGGTTATTTTGTAGGAACAGAAAGGAGACAAATTAAATGTCATTGATGAAAAGAGGAAAACCCAAATAACCCAGATGCATGGATGGGTTTTCTGGTTCCTGAAGGTAAATGTTTCATTTTCAATGTCATTGAATTATCCTGAAGTTTATTAATTTCTCAAGGATTGTTTTATATCTTAGAGACATTTCGGATTATCTCTAATGAATAAGATATTTGTAAAGCATTTATGCCCTTCGACTTGGATGTTTGAAATATTTAATAAATTTTACGTAAAGTAAAAGGAAATGGATATTGGCAGTTGTTTAATATTTATAACTATTTCATGCCTGATATTGTTTGTTCTACATTTAATGCATGTATTACAAATATAACCCGACCCGACAAAATAAATCTGTAATTACACTCGAACGTCATCCGAAATTACGTTGCAGTCGTTATGAAGGATTGAATATATAGTGTTAATTTTGCAAGGTATATAATAAAAGGATTATTATTAGAGTATCTTAATTTTACTTAAACAAATCCGTTTACGCACCCCCTAGTGCAAACCATGAGAGCCAAAATACAAGTTCCAGATAAAGATGCTCAAATAAAAGACTCGTATAACAAAAACTAGTTTTTTAAAATACGTAATGTCTTAAAATGTTGTTTTATATTTCAGGTCCTGTTATGGACGATAGTTATACTACGTGGAGCAAATGCCATTCCTTTAGATAAGCAAGACACAAAAAAGCTGCTTACATCTAAAACATGCAATCATGACAACTTCTATTCATTGAAATCGAAATGTCACACAAATGGAATCGATCACAACTTGACGATCTTTGATTTCTGTGAATTTCATAAACAGTGTAGCTCAGACGAACATCCCGTATGTTTAAATATTGAAAAAGTGGGTGTGTATGTGTGCTTACAGAGAGGGTTATCTTGTTCGAAAGGTTAGACTTTTTAGAATTATAATCTGTTAGTACAGGTAAACAAATAAAGCATGAGATGGTTAGAATTTTACGATCCTATCATATCCACTTTTTAATAAGAATTCAGAAGTAAAAATCATAGATATTTGATTAAAATTGTTTACTTAATACTCTTCTAAAATGAGACAATTTATGAAACATTTTCTCCAGTTTATTTGTTAATGGTATGAAAAACACGTGTATGTTGCTTGAATAGATTCACAATACATTGGGGTAGTTTTATATTAACTTAAAGGTTAGCTAAATTGCATGTTGCAAGTGCACGTGATCTGATTTAAGATATACTACTCAATATGTGTTTGTATTCAGGACGTAAGATTATCACAAGACGGGACGATCAGCTCCGAGATATTGTTCATCTTGAAGAGGTTGACTGTCCTATCGGCACCTTTCAGCCAACTGATTCTGACTGTATTCAAGCATGTTTGTACAAACATACAGATATGGCTTATCTTGGTGAAAGATTTGCAGTGAGCTCTGAAGGGGACAATGTAAATCCAACTTTCGTTTACTGTAATTACAAGAAGGGATACTACAACCCAGAGGGAAAGTTCACTTTGAATTTTGACCAGGATCTTATTTGGAATCCAGACTTTTGTTTGAATGAAAACAAGTGCCAGAATGGCCAATTTCACCTACCAGGTAACTTATAAGATAACTGTTCCTTAGCTAAACTTTTAATGTCAGCTGTATGCTTTAATTCAGCAAAATACATGTCATGCTTAATAGTAAAAAAGAAAATTTTGACAGAGTTTGCCCAAATTTAATATTATATTATATTATAGGTCAATTTTCTCAAAAAATGATAAATACATTTCGTAGGTGTCATCAAAATGTCGCTCTGTTTAATTTCAAAGACAACAGAACAAAATTGAATATAATTTTTAATAATTACGTTCTTTGTTCATGTGAAAAGTATTGATTTAACTGAACGACAGAATTGTTAATCCACCAATAGTTTAATATAAATTCACATTTCTACATGCTTTGTTATCCATTCAAAAAAACTTCTTCCCAGATGGACGCTGTGTCAGTGAATGTGAACATGGCTTTGACAGAAGTCCACCAGATTTTCACTGTAAAAAAATGTAAGTGATTAAAATATAACATGGTTATATGAAATTGCTTTCTGACAATTTGCACTATCTTTGGTAATTAACAATTTCACTACAGGAACAATATGTATGTGAAGCATGTTTTGTTAATATTTACCAGCATGCTATGTCTACTCTTGAAACATCAATCTTAGTCAGTTCCTTTAAATGTAGGTACTAAATGGTTAATAAAATGATATATGGGGAATATCTCTTAAATGGTATCAATAATAATATATATCACTTGACAAAATACTGCAATGAAGACTTATTTAAAACCATCCATTATAACTAGATTGAATAATTCATAAAGTGAAAAATTGTTTTTATGATTGATTCAATGATTTATGAAATGCAAACGTTTACACACAAGCAAAGATATATTTACTATTCGTGTTTCAAAAAGCACATATTAGACTATTAGTCTAAAGAAGATGTAGATTGATTAAAAGTAATATTTATTTTTCAAGTATACTCAAAAACAAATCAATATATGGTGTGAAGACATAAATTTGATATGGTCAAAACTTTGTTAGTCATCTTTAATCTGTTTACATGCTTTAAGGAATATCACCAATAGATTCTCATCAACTGCACCTATGACTACTACAACACTATCGACTTCAAAAATAGTGCCATCGACCGCCAATGGTTCTCTTGCAAGTCGTATCACCACACAGAAAATAACAACAGGTATATTTTTCTGCCTATTTCTTTTTCTTTATGCATCATCGAAAAATGACATTACTTTACCCAATAACTACTTTATTATATACGTTTAAATGAAATATTGAGACATATTGATAAAATAAAAGTTTTCATTTTCATTATTTTCACTGTAAAAAAATATGTTTTTACTGCATTGAAACATATTTTCCATATTTTCACTGGTATCTTGCCGGACTACTTCCTTGCAGATTCAACCAATTTACAAAATTTTTGGGGAAGTCTTTCTGAAATGCCTAAAAAGAGAAAATTGTATATAATAAAGAAAACCTCTATTTTCATCTTGTGGTATGAAAATTACCATTATTCACTTGTGGCCCATTCCACCCGATGAAAATAAATCCTGTATTTATAGAAAAACTTAAATGTGCCCTATATTTTGATGTTTTTTATTATGATTTTCATGTCAGTTGTCGGATAAGGAAAGTCAGTATAAATCTTTTTAATAACACCTTTGTTTTTTCGTCCGTTAGTCTAATACGGCATTTGGCTTGTATCTAACGCTTATTATAATCTCAAAAGTAGACAGGTACCTTAATAAAACACAAAGTAATCGAAACCTGCATACTGCATTCACTTTTCGAATACATTACATGGTAGAATTCAAATTCATTGAGTGCCACATAACTATAGCATAGTCATCGACAAAGTATCTAAACTCAGTGACCATAACCTTTTCGTGATTTGGGGCATTTAAAATGCAACTTTTAAGCGTGAACTTAAAGGTCAAATGCACTTTGAACATGATTACTAAATAAATGTATTATCATATAATAACTGATTAGTTGAAACAAAAATAATTATACACTTACAAATTGTATCAATTTGAAAATGAAAATGCGCTAATGCTTATAAAAAAGGGGAAGAAATATTACAATTATACAAGAATAATTACATTTATTTAGTAATCGAGTTTTCTAGTTTGACCTCTGTTTTTTAATGTCAGAAACTGATTGTTTTAGACGGAAGTAACAAAGTAAATGAACATGAGGGCGAAACAAGTGGTACATTTCCGTGGTGGGGAAATGTATTATGTAAGTATTTTGACTCTTTTTATTTGAGTAATATTTAATTGATTAAAGGACTGTCACAAAAAAATCATTGGTTTAGTTAATTAAATAATAATGTTGCCATCTAAATGCATGTTCATCGGGATATGTGTTGTCATTATCGTTAAAATTAATGAGCAGACGTTTAAAATCGATCATTTCAATTTGTGCAATTTTGTGATTTGTAATTTATTTTCTAAAGTTATTAGTATTATTGCCAGACAATCACTTTCAGTACTAGTATTGTAACGATTCTTCCGCTCGTGCCCTTGATGGATTACCAGACTGTGTATAAAACACTCATGGAGGTGTTAAATACAAAGACAGAATTGTTTATTTCTAATTTTATAAAGATAGTGTTTTATAGATGTTTTGACAAAAAAGTAAAGCATGTTGAACACTTATGTTTTGAAAATTTCTTTTAAATTACAATGCTCTAGACATTTTAAATTGGTTGATAGTAAACTAGGTAGGTCGATTAAGTACATAGTTAGGTTAGGTAAGATAAGATTAGATACTTAGATAAATACATAGATACAGCTGCTGTACTATATCTATCTGAAAAGATAGAATACACATTTTATTTACGTGTCATGGTCGATGGGTGATTACTTAAAAAATTGTCTAACATTTAAAAGACGTATAAAATCTGACTTAACTGCAATGTATGATAATCATGCGTTTTAAGCATTGTCTGTATTCATTTTCTTAGTTAGGCAGATTCCTATTAGAGTAGCACGATCTTGATTCAAAATAAGATAATAAAGATGTATAATTGTCATATTTGTACAAAAACAAGCTGTTAATAAACATTTATCAATCTTTCCGATAACTATACCGTATCCAAACACTATAAAAGTTGTTTTAAAAAATCTTTCTGAAGAATTTTGCTCTTAATATTAAATTCTCTTTGGTCTGTGGTAAGTAATATGTGATGCACATAATCAAATCAAATGAGTAATTATTTCTTCACAAAATTAGATGTGCAGAAAGCATCATTTAACAACTGTAACATTGTTTTCTCAAGTTATCTTATATAAAAAACTAATCATAACTGTTTTGAGTGTTTGTTACACCAAGTGTCATCCCTAAGAGCATTCAAGCAGATAACAATAAATTTGTGATCTAAATAGGGATTTATTAGATTATCAGTGGTCTATATAATGGGGTCAAACAAAGAATGAACAAAAAATGGGACTGAAACCTTTGGTCTTAATGGATAACGATCACAAATCTTTCTCTTGTGCCCTTGATAGGTACAAAACACTCATGGAGGTATGAATACAAAGAAAGAATTGTTTATTTCTGATAGTTTTTATAGATGTTTTGACAGAGAAGTAAAGCATGTTGAACACTTATGTTTTGAAAATTTCTTCTAAATTGCATTGCTCTAGACATTTTAAATTGATTGATAGTAAGCTAGGTAGGTCGATTAAGTATATAGTTAGGTTAGATAAGATAAGATTAGATACTTAGATAAATACATAGATACAGCTGCTGTACTATATCTATCTGAAAAGATAGAATACACATATTATTTACGTGTCATGGTCGATGGATGATTACTTTAAAAGTTGTCTAACATTTAAAAGACGTATAAAATCTGACTTAACTGCAATGTATGATAATCATGCGTTTAAGCATTGTCTGTATTCATTTTCTTAGTTAGGCAGATTCCTATTAGAGTAGCACGATCTTGATTCAAAAAAGGATAATAAAGATTGTATAATTGTTATATTTGTACAAAAACAAGCTGTTAAAAACATTTATCAATCTTTCCGATATCTATACCGTATCCAAACACTATAAAAGTTGTTTTGAAAAATCTTTGCGCAAGACTCTCATGATACATATCTTTTGATGAATGTTATTTAAAACAAGAGCACAACTTCTCGAAATATCCACTTACTTAATTTTCATCAGCAAATATTGTAAAATTGTTTAAACGTTTCACATATCAACAGGTGAATAGACTCCACAGGAAGTTATCTCCTGCTACACATAAATGGGAACTTTTAAACAAAGGGAAGTAACTATGCGAAATTCTTTACTTACTTTTCCATTAATAGTATACTATGACATTTTATAATAATATATTATGATACTATGATATATTTAGTTACTTAAACGCATTTTGTATGTATTAATTTTTAGTGGGTCTTCCTGGGCTTGTTTTATTTATTGGCATTGGTGTCGGTGTTTATAAACGTAGTAAGTATTTTTATTATTAATTTCATTATAATGGTATGCAGAATAAAAGTTATATAATTATAACAATGAAATCATGATATAATTTTTTCAAATATTTTTTTCTAAATATAGCACATTTCTAGATTATATCAATAATAGTATCTAACTTTATGATTGGATAATAGAATGTAATTACCACTACATTGTTCACTCATATCTTACCTCAATATCGTGGTTCGAGATTTAGTTTATACTACATACATATCTATTTAAATGACTCCATCAAATTATTACACCAAAACACGAAACTGTAAGACAGATTGTAAATACAGTGAAAACCCCCTATTCACACCAACAGGACAGGACCAAGGTGGTTTTAATTGCAGGGGTTTCAAATGTAGATATTCTGATCATTGCTTATATATTTTATGACAATGGTCATTTTATGCCCCCGAAGGGTGGCATATTAAAATCGAACAGTCCGTCTGTCATTCCGTACGGCTTTATACAAGCAGTGTTCGTGTCCGCTTTGAAACTTCAGTATGCCTGAAAAGATTTTAATTTTTCTTTCATATATTGAATAACCATAGACGTATGGTGTGTCGCGAACAGGACTCGGGTTCCTACGACCAAGGTCAAGGTCACTGTGAGGGTTCAAACTTTGTCATTTTTATGTTACATAAATATAGAAGGTGGTGATTATGTCCGCTCTGAAACTTCAGTATGCATGAAAAGATTTTAATTTTCTTTTACATATAAAATAACCATAGATGTATGGTGTGTCGCGAACAAGACTTGGGTTCCTACGACTAAGGTCAAGGTCACTATGGGGTTTCAAACTTTGTCATTTTTTATGTTATATAAATATAGAAGTTGGTATTCGTGTTCGCTTTGAAACTTTAGTATGCATGGAAGGATTGTAATTTATCTTTCACATATGAAATAACCATAGATGTATGGTGTGTCGCAAACAAGACTCGGGTTCCTACGACTAAGGTTAATGTCACTTTGGGGGTTCAAACTTAGTCATTTTTATGTTATATAAATATAGAAGGTGGTGGTCGTGTCCGCTCTAAAACTTCAGTATGCATGGAAGGATTTTAATTTTTCTTTCACATATGAAATAACCATAGATATATGGTGTGTCACAAACAAGACTCGGGTTCCTACCACTAAGGTCAAGATCACTGTGGAGGTTCAAACTCTGTCATTATTTATATTATATAGATAGTGGTGGTCGTGTCCGCTCTGAAACTTCAGTATGCATGAAAAGATTTTAATGTTTTCTTTCACATATGAAATAACCATAGATATATGGTGTGTCGCGAACAAGACCTTGGTTGCTTTGACTAAGGTTAAGGTCACTCTGGGGGTTCAAACTTTGTCATTTTAAATTTTTATGTTACATAAATATAGAAGTTGGTGGTCGTGTCCGCTCTGAAACTTCAGTATGTATGAAAAGATTTTAATTGTTCTTTTACATATGTATTCAACATAGATGTATGGTGTGTTGCGAACAAGATTCGGGATTTCTACGATTAAGGTCAAGGTCACTGTGGGGTTAACACTTTGTCAATTTTGATGTTAATATACATATAGGTAGAGATGGTCGTGTCTGCCCTGAAACTAATACGCATGAAAGGATTATATTTTTTATTTCAAATATGAAAGTATCATAAATGTATGATGTGTTGCCCTTAAGACTCATCTTCCTGCGCCTTAGTTCAAGGTCACTGCTGGGGTTTAAACTTTTTCAATATTTATGTTATATACATATAAATGGTGGTTGTTGTTTCCACTTTGTAACTTCCATATACATGAAAGTTTCAATTTTTATTTAAAAATATAAAGTCACCATAGATGGACAATGTGTTGTGAACAAGACCAAGGTTTATTTTGTCTAACTAAAAGGTCACTGCTGGGGTTCGAACTTTGTCAATTTTTACCACCACACTTAACATGTTATAGGTGGTTTATAACTTGAATCCTTCGGGGGCATTTGTCACGTTCTGTGTCAGCTCTTGTTTAATTGTTTTGTATAAACAAACAAATTATATCTTAACTTTCAAATACTTCAGTAACTGTAAAAGTATGCTATAATATCTTATCTGATGAGTGCAGTACATATTTTTCTGAAGAATTTTGCTCTTAATATTAAATTCTCTTTGGTCTGTGGTAAGTAATATGTGATGCACATAATCAAATCAAATGAGTAATTAATTCTTCACAAAATTAGATGTGCAGAAAGCATCATTTAACAACTGTAACATTGTTTTCTCAAGTTATCTTATATAAAAACCTAATCCTAACTGTTTTGAGTGTTTGTTACACCAAGTGTCATCCCTAAGAGCATTCAAGCAGATAACAATAAATTTGTGATCTAAAAAGCGGTTTATTAGATTATCAGTGGTCTATATAATGGGGTCAAACAAAGAATGAACAAAAAATGGGACTGAAACCTTTGGTCTTAATAATGGATAATTGAATAATTGTATCAGTAAAAACGCACGCCATATATAAAATTGATAACTGTATTCGAACCATACTATTTTATACGATATGTTACAATAGTGTTAAATGCAAGGTGTCTTCTACGTCTCCTGGCAAAAGGGCAAATACCATATGCACTTTTTTGGCTTAAGCAATGAACAGAATTGCTTTAAAGTAAATAAGTCAATCATGGAAAGCCTCTTATATCATCAATAATTATGTTGATCGTATGTGGCCGATGTGACGTATCTGTATTCATAAACTAGCAGATTATAAACTGGCTATATTTAACATATAAATGTTCATACTATATCTCAACGTTTTCCTTCACAAAAGAATATCCAAACGATGCATTTCAATTACTTTATCAATATTTGAAAAACTTATAAAAATATGCCCGTTGAATACCAGTTTACTTTTATATTTATTGGTTGATGATATATGCTATTTGTAGAAAGCTTCCTGAAGTATTTTAAAGGAAGATGTCGACGCTATGAACACAACGAATATGGGAAAGTAAATTATAGATTTAACAACATACAATCTGTTAACATTTACCAAAATGGAAATGGGCCAAGACCAGATGATATTCTGTTACCCAGAGAAACAACGCTGTAAACATTTTCATTGTAATGTTGATTACCATTCATATTTTGCTATAATAATACATACAATTTTTGTCAGAATCTGTGTTAAATTGTCTTATTGTCTTATTTAGGTTTATTGCTTCTTTCCTATTGTCTTTTGTCGATTGAAACCCATTTTGTTCATAACTTGGCTAAGAAAAAACAAATCATGGTGAAATAATTTTTTTTTGCTTTCAAGATTCAATATCATGAAGGACATTCTGGTGTAAATGACAATTCTCACTTTGGTTAGTACACACTATAATTACATACCTCTTACTATAAGTGTTAATATGAATTTGGTCAAATCAAAAATATATTTATTTAATAAACCTTTTCATATTTTGCGAGATAAAAGACAAAAATCATTTGAAGTAAACTGTTTAAATTTTTTGCATTTTGCAAATTTAAATTATTTATTTGAATTCATAATTTTTAATATCAATTTTTTTACAATTAATTTGAAATATATACTTAATTCAGAGATTCAGGAATAACATGAAAAATATTTTGGTTAAAATTCAATGCAAGTGCTTTCATGTACATGTATGGAATGAGAAAACTCTCAATATTTTATCTTTTCATCAAGTGGTGAAAAAACTTTATTTAATTTATTCATTTATATCTAGCAAAGTCTATTTGTGATAAAAGCTTAAATTAAATGTGTTGCCAAATGACAGAATCATGACAAAAATAATTGGAAAATATGGCATTATTTCACGTGGTTATCTTAATTGCAAATTATCTTGATTTCAAGGCTGACGAAAATGTTAAAACCTTATAAAACAATTCCAGAATTATCTTAGAATTGAACTGTGAAATGATTGGAGCAATGTAGACAATTTTCTTGCACTTTTATGTAACTTCAAGGTCTTCTGAAGGTATTTGCACATTATTAATGTATAGAACAATCTTAAGTACATGAATTTTTATATTTGTATGAGCAGAATTTGATCACATAGAAACCACAGGTGTCAATAACGAGGTTTTTATTAACATTTTGTAATATAATTTTATCTAGGGTAGGGCTTTTGAAAATGTATATATAAATATTGGTAAAACTTTTTGCCAACTTATTTCATTTGAATTGTTTAGATACATCATACTTTCCTTTCCATATGTATTTAATTGTATTATTGTTTTTGGTACTGTTTTTGGACAGTTTTCTTGCACTTTCATGTAACTTCAAGGTCTAGAGCACATTATTTATGTATAGAACAATCCTTACCTTAAGTACGTGAAATTTTTATGTTTGTATGAACAGATATTAATCACATAGAAACCACAGGTGTCAATAAACTCGTTTTAAAAGACAAACATAAAAAATATGATTATATGTTTTGTTAAAATTTTGTAATTCAGTTTTATAGAGGGTAGGGCTTTTGAAAAATGTATATATAAATATTGGTAAAACTTTTTGCCGACTTATTTCCTTTGAATTGTTTTGACACATCATACCTTCCTTTCCTTAATGTATGTTTTATGTTATGTTTACATACACACATATAACAATGGAATATCATCACAAAATAAACATTCAAGTTTTGTAAATATATTGAAAAGGAGATCATTTAAAAGGTTTTGTAAGCAAATGTACTTACTCTAAGGTCGAATTTCATGTTTCATGTTTCAACTAAACTGTTAGAAAATGAATGACTAATCGGGTAAAATTACATTTGTTTAACAGTTTAGTGATTTCATGTATTCACCATTCATTTTTAAGGTACTATACTAACATTTTTCTTTCATTTCTTCATACAGGCATTTTTTAAGCGTTCTGTGATAAAATTACAAAACACATGTAGCAAATAAATAGCTTATATTCTTAAATTAAAAACTAATTTTCGCAAAGATATTTTCTTTTATTGGCAATATCTTGAATGAAAAGGTAAAATGTATAATCCGTTTGATATCCGTTTTATGTTCAAAATATCTTTCTGTGCATCTTTGTTATTACCAATAAGAGAATCTTTTTGAGGTTTCAAAATTGCCTTATATCTGGAATCTAGCCTGGCTGATAGCACACGTCAGAAGAACCGTATTTTGTTTAAAACTGGTCTTATACTATTAGGTGTTATCGTTTAACAATAAGCAATTGGATTATTGACCAAATTATTCCACAACAAATTTCGTAACATTAATCGTATGCAGGCAAAATACATCTGATTCGATCTCTGCAATGCAAAAAAGTTAAAAAATAACGATGTAAGACAGACCGTCCATTTTTTAAAATATGCGTAATAAATTTTGTCATTTGTATCAGTTATATATTGTTACAGAAAAAGGCTTATCTTAGATAATAATAGATTTTCAATGGAAATACATGTATAACAAATATTAAAATATTGATTTTTGTTATGGTTCTTGACGGGGTATACAGGATATTTTAACCTGAATGAAATGTGTATGATCCGAGCTTCTAGCCGAATGTAAAATCTCAGACGGCTATATCCACCCGTTACTCCCATCCGCAACATTAAACATAGATATTTCTTTTTATGCCCCCACAAAGTGGGAGCATATAGCGCTGCACTTGTCCGTCCGTCCGTACGTACGTACGTCCTGAAATCTTGTGAACGCAACTCCTCTTAAATCAGATGGCAGATTTTGCTTAAACTTACAGGGATGAACAACTTTAATGTGTAGATGGTAGTAAAGGAAGAAATTTTCGCTGCGACCAAATTTAAGAGAATTATGGCCCTTTGTTGATTTTTTTCACTGTATACTATGTAGAAATTTTGTGAACGCAACTCCTCTTAAACCGGATGGCAGATTTTGCTTAAACTTACAGGGAAGAACAACCTTAATGTGTAGATGGTGGTAAAGGAAGGACTTTTTGCTGCGACCAAATTTAACAGAATTATGGCCCTTTGTTGATTTTTTCACTATATACCATGTAAAAATTTTGTAAATGCAACTCCTCTTAAACCGGATGGCAGATTTTGCTTACACTTCCAGGGATGAACAACCTTAATGTGTAGATGGTAGTTAAGGAAGGAATTTTTGCTGTGACCAAATTTAACAGAATTATGGCCCTTTGTTGATTTTTAGTTTTCAACTTGTGGCACATGTAGTCTAAAAATATTTGACCTAGAGTCATAAGATTGACAGAACAGTGGCGTGTGGGGGCATCCGTGTCCTATGGACACATTTCTAGTTTATTCTTCCTTATAAACAATTGATGTCAAGCAATGCAACTTCACCAATTTAGTCATTATTAATTTGGAAAACGCTTTTTGTCTTCTTTCAGAACAATCTAAATGACTAGTACTTACAAGCTTGTACATGTATTTTATTTTCAATAAACCTGAAAGTAAAAAATATTTTGTAAATAATAATAAGTTCAAATCTAACACAATTTTTCTGCTAAGTAAATAATCTTTTTATTTACATTTGGAGCCATGCATGCGCTTGTGGCAGATAATTTAGTAGCGGTATATATGATAGAGCTTGTCAGCCAAATATCATCCGAAAAATATTTTCATTATTATTATGTATAAACGTTGTTTTATAAAGAATTTTAACTTATTAGTTTTTATATGTTTTTACATATTAAGTTGTACTAGTTGTTTGTTACTTGCTCAAACTGTCCTCTGTGTGCAGTAATTACTCGAGCCAGATCTTGACAAAATAGCAAAGCCAAGTATAAAACCACCTTATTGATAACAACCTACTGTGATATAGAGGATATTTGTTTGTTTTGCATGTAAGATTAAAATATAATTTCACTGAGTGAACACCAGATGCAATATTTTCACGAGTGGCGTAGCCACTCGTGAAAATATAATAGCTGGTGTTCACGAATGAAATATATTTCAATCTTATATGTAAAACAAATACATTTTCTTTTTATTTCATGCTTTTTAAGTGATTTAAGTATTTTTTATTGATTTTGCCGCGTAACGTCGCGCATTCTCCTTTGTGACGTCATCACATCATGACGTCACATGATCAATTTTGAAATATAGTTCAGTTAAATTTCTCTAATTTTGTTACATTTTTAACATGATGTATGATGACATCGACTTTCTTTTCCTAAAGAAGCAAAATTTACGTATGACGGCATTTTTTCTACTTGTTATTCCATTTAGTTTGATTTTCTTTTCATCCGCATTCAGATATAGTCCGGCTACTGTGAAAATTATATTTTATAAATTTCACAAGTGGTCTATCAGGATATAATCATCTGATATATTACAATAAAACACTGGAAAGCATGAAATAAAAGAATATTTCACTGATATATTTTTGTACCATTTTATAGTTTCTTCAATAAAAAGTGATGACCTAAACACTTGTTGTGTTTTAAAATAAAAAGGACATGGTCTTACACCTTTGTTAGTTCTACATATGCAATATTCAGACACTACATGGATTGGTTCAAAATAAACATATCAACTATATGACTCTAAAAAACCTTATCAAAATTGTTTGTATTTCCTCGGTATGTTTGATTACATGTGATTGATGTTTCTGTTTCCAACTGCAAATTACCTTACCTGGTAAAACACGAAATGATGTACGTTATAGCACAAGTGAATGTTAAAAACGCTAGGAATTTCAAAACGTCTGGCATAAAAAACAGCATTAAAAGGTAATAATCCTTTGAATTTCTCGAGTGAGACCCGACAAAATAGCACGTGCTATAGGCATGTTGATGACGGCAGGTTAGAATTTACAATCATCGATCCATTTTTGTTTGTTTAATTAACAGAAAATGACAAGTGTGTACAAAGCACAGCAAACAACACAGTAAATAAATTGTTTTTATATTTAGATGACAACGGTGTTTGTGCGGCACATTACAAAAATCGCAAATCTACACCAACAGTATGTACGCACCGGAAATGTATCTCTTTCGGCGGGTTTCATCCGAGGCATTTTTAAGATGATAACTTATTTACGTTGCTTTTTAGTGCAATTTCTAAAATTCGATTAAATCTTAATTGAATAGCAAAGGCACGTGCAAAGTAGATCGTTTATGTATACATGCAATCAGTTTGATTTCTAATTTGTGTAGCACTTTTGGTCAGTGTTGATGTTTCTTAACTGTTCATAATAAAAGGTTATTAACAGGTTTTAAAGGTCTAGTTGGTACTTTTGTTTAGAATATAATAATAAAGTTTCCTGAAGTGTGAGCATTACACATAACAGATTTGTCTTCTTGCATCTCGGTGCGGCCATCACCTTTGATCTTCTAGCCTAGTTCAAGTGTTTGACATAACATCGTATAATGGTGGACATTGGTGTCCAGCAACTATGAAAACCCTCCATTCATGTAGAAGATATGCTCCGGACAATATCAGGACATTAAATTGGTATGTTATTGTTCAATATATCGTTCAATGTAAAACGCTCATGGTCCTATCATATCTTTTGATCGAGTATCACCGTGAAAGACAATATGCGGCGGTTGATAGTTCTTATTTCAACATTGAGTACACAACTCCCTCATGCTTCCGTGTTTAAATCTCACTATAGTTAACTCCCCTGGACTGATTATCCATAAAAAGCATTTATTGTCACAACAGATCGCAGGACTTTGAATGTGTAATTTTTTTTATTCTAGTCATAAGGTTCTGGTATAATTGAATAAAGAAGACGTGGTAATGGGGGGGGGGGGGGGATGACAAACTATCAATCTTGGATCTGGTATTACCCCTTAGCTTTGCCTTGGGTTAATGAACAGCTGCGCCTCGGGGTAATATACCAGTTTTCGGGTTGACAACATCTTACACTAGTACCCACCGGACAACAATATGTTATTTATATAATGGTATGCACAAAAGTCTGAAATGTTTAATAACGAAATATTATTTTGCAAAACATATGTCAAGATCTAATTCCTGTCCATTGACAGTCACGATTTTTAACACTACGAAAAATAAAATGTGGCAATATACGATATAATTTTGTAGAACGTATTTTTTTCATAAATGAAAAAGGATTATTTGAAGTTATCAAAAAGCTTAACTTAACTTGCAAGTAGAATAGCATAAATTAGAAACGGAATGAAAGTGTACTTGAGTTAAAAATGTATCATCGGAAATAAAACTTTCATCATGGACATTGCAACATTAACTAGAAACGAAAAGTAAGAGTACAGTACCTCAGTTCAAAACGTGTCATCATAAATAAAACTTTCATTATAAACATTGCAACGCAAGAACTTTGTTTCGTTATGATGCTACGTGTGTTCTTTGCGAATAATGTAAAATGTTCTGTATCAGTTCGCGATCAAGAGTTGGTAAATATTGAGTGCATATCAAATGTACTATTTTCAACTGTGGCAAAGTCCTAAATAAAAACTTAGTAAATCTACTTTTATTATTTCCATTAAATTCCATTAAGCTTTTTCATTTATTAACTGAGAAACATGCAAATGAAAGAATTACACACGTGCATTATGGCTTTGAAACAGGAAAAATATAAAAACCTAGATCAACAAAGCAAAGGGGCATTAAGAGAATGCAACCCACGACTAAATAAAGTCACACTGGACTGTCGAGAGAGCATTTAGTAGGAAACGAACAAAAAGCAGGAGACGACACAAAGTCGGGACATGGAGTGGTCATACAAGTAAATGATAACAATCAATTGACAACTAAATAAAGAAATCCATAAATGTCAAAGCCAGTTTAAAGCCTTTTTAAAAGTGAAAAAAAAGCAATTGCATGTTAAGATTTTCAAGGAATATCTATGATCTTCGTTGAACCCTTTGGCAGTTAAATATTTGTCTGAAAAAACAAATTTGCAATCAGAAATGCGTGAACTACATTTGTACACGTTTGCAAATGAAATGCGCTTGAAGAAGATATGTTTCGTGTATTGAAACTTTATTTGGAACATGCAACTTCAAACATTTACACAGTATTCAAAGATGCATATTTTGTCCTGTTTGGGGAAGTTTAAAACTTACAGATAGGAAGACATGAGTATAAAAATTGCCCTGGACTATCACTTGTCCAATCTCAAAATATGTACATAACCAGTTTATATATTCAATAACCTCGTCATATCAGAAGCTAGGAATCTGAGAACTTAAACCGAGTGTGCCATTACATGTATCATTGTTTTAAGGAAAACATATTAAAAAAGGCATATTAAAAAAGCAAAATAACATAAAAACCCACTTACCTAAAGAAAACACGTGCGAACGTTGTAAATATTCATGACTCGGTAGCCATTTTGTCAAGTTTGCATTCAATTTTCTCGCTTGAACCAAGTGTACAACCACTTGACGTCCTGTCCCTTGATTACATTGAGGGCCATTACAACGATCGACCAGTCAGCTCGTAAAACCAAATTGTTTAAAAAGCAGCATTTCTTGTAAAAATGTACTGAAAACTTTTGACAGCTTTTATTTAAAGCGGGTAAAGTATTAAATTGTAGTCTTTCAAGAGGTTTAACGCAACAAAACATTTAAAACATTATAGTCCCGTCTTTGGTAAATTGCAATGTGCAGGATATTAATTGAAACTTCAATATAATTATAACAAGTTCATGAATGTAGAAGCATATTTGGCACAAATCTCCATGTATCCATCTGATGCGAGTTTTATGCTCATACTAAATTTTTCAGTAGTTATAGTACTCACATTTGTCGCATCTATTTCTTTTCTTTGGTCATATATGTTACACATTTATAACTATGAAGAAACAATTATATAGCATATTCAGCTGATACTTTAGTAGCATAAAGCTTACGGGGTCAGTGGTTAATTGATACAGCATCGGACTCCTAAACCTTGTATGACAGATTCTAATTCTGGAAAAAGTTATTCTTGCTCAAAGAAACAACGGCTTGCCTCTAACAGGGGTTGAGCCTATACGGCTAGCGATACACTGATAATTAGTCCGACGCGTCAAGCATTCGCCATACTAATACGTTTAATTATTTTAATATAAATGCATAATAAGTTTTATAACATAATGACGTCGTAATAAAGATATTTTGGATCTGCAAGATATGTTTTTATATTGATTTTTTAAAAGATGACAAAAATAAGTAATACGGAATGATATGAAACGGATATTTTATTTCAAATAAAGGCGCCATTGTCCTTTACCATATTTTACCATGCAGTGTTTGGATATAACTATGTCATTATGAGATGCAGATCGAAAATAGGAGCAAAACCTTATTATTTCAACTGGGGAGCAATACATATTTCACATTTTTATGTTTCAAGGATATTGTGCATTTACTCTCAATGGAAATGTCTGTACATACAACAGAATAGGAACGAAGTGTCAAATACGTCAATGGCAAGAGCTATTTACTGACAAACATATTACTTTTATGTGTTTCATGATAATAGATTAAACACAATATACGTTTACTCGCAAAACTACATAATTAAATTATACAAATGTTAATACAAATCAATGTTTAAAAAATTTAAAGATCACCAAATGAAATTAAACAATAAAAGAGTAAAAATTGACAACATTGAAACATTCAAAACAACCTTACAACCATTTTTCATTCGAATAACGACTAATATACACCGGCTCAAACACGCAAACACTTAAAATCCCAACCATTTATCCATACTGTTTTCTTTCAACCTTTTATTTTCATCCAATAATGTAACAAGGGGGTAATCAATAGAATATGACCATAACCTAGCTAAAATAATGAATTAGTGTTAATAAATGCGTAAGCTAAAAGCTTTCAAGAGGGGATCAATGTTTAATGTGTTCTATTTAGAATAAACAATTCTATTTTTCCGCAACTGATAAAAACTTTATTTATAGCAGTTCCATAAACTGTAGACATTAAAATAAAGCCAAACAGTTTCGATAACTGGGTAATAAACTCTATCGCCATCTGTAAATACAAGGCTTTCAAGTTATTTTTGTGTTGCACGATTATTTTGTAGTTATCATGTCAGTCAAGGGATTTTCATTCATAAATTTAGTCGGTAGCGTTAACCAATCGGAGTTAAGAATATCTGGCGACTTGTGATGACAAGATATTTAATTTGATTGAAAAATAAAGCAAATTTTTGCTTCAAAATATAAAACAAACATACTTAAAGATTTCAAGGTAGCATAGTCGGTACTTTTACCAATTCGTTACATGAATGCCTCATCACACTTGGATGTTTATAAAAATATTCTGGGATGTATTTTTTCCGTTTTGAATCTTCTCCAAGTGTTCTGCACACTTCGCAGATACTCTCTTTGTTTGGAGTGTTTTTATATCTTAGGATTTCTACTGGAAGTCAGTGATTAGCTGTACGAAATTTAAGAAGCGGTATGAACAAGTTTTTCTGTAATAATGTTAAATAATCTTCACTGTTATGTTCTTGTTTTATAAATGATATAGTTTTCTTTTGTTTAAGGCTGGTAAATTCCCATTCCAATCGCTTATAAATTGATCTACCAGCACTCACTTTATTAATTTTTCATGGTGATATTTTATATGTTCTTGCAGGGGAAACCAGTATTATTTAAAATACCTTTTACAGAATCCAAACATCTGTACTGTAAGGCTAATCGCTTTGAATCATTATTTTGTAAATAAAATTTGAATATTTATTCGAAGCATTTGTTATTAGACTATTCCAAAAACCGATTTTTTTGTACTGATATTAATTTGCAATGGCTAACACCGCAGTTCCCTATATAACATATAAGCAGGGAGTACTTTTCCTGGTTTTTGTATTTTTCTCAGAAAATCTAAGCACGGGGGAGGAAGTGTTAGACGAAGGATGGAGTTCTTATGATAACTTGTTTGGAGTTCTTATGATAACTGTCACGGAGTTCCTGGAAAACGTTACGGATTTCTTTGGAAAACTTTTCTATATACTTGGAGAACTCGCGTAAAAAATGGTTATTTTTAGCTTAACATGGGGAGTTTGAGGTGCTAAATTAAACTTTGATAATTAAGCTTGCCCTACATATTGTATTATGTTTCAGACAAAATCTTTTAGTCCATATTTCGTCGCCGTTTAAAAAAAATCTGGTAGTTTTGAGAAAAATTTCCAAATTACTTGCTCATTCGTACATATTGACCTTTTCATTTGTGATCTTCTTCGTTGCTATACATAATCACCTAATTATAGTGGAGAGTTGCAAACATAAAGCCCGGGCTAATAAATGTATACCCGATTTTTCAAATGTTACGGAGTTCTTGTGATAACTCAAAAATGTCCTGGAGTTCTTATGATAACTTTTGTTACTGCCAGTGTGTTTCTTGTGCTTAATTACGGCACGTTTAAGCGTATTGTATTAGTCAATAAGTGTATAAATCATTATGAAGAATAGTACGCTTATCATTTGCACAAAAATTTGCTTATATAACGTTGGTTTTGATCGTGTTTTAGTTCCTAATTAAATTTGTGCGAAATCATATTGACATTATAAAACCCAACGAATGCACTAAATGTTTCTGTGTATACTGTTCGTCAACAAAAGTTTATGTCATATGTTTCCGCAAATGCAACATTGAGGGCCATGTGGCAAAATTAAAACACGATCATTCAATATATCTGGAGAAGACATGAAACTGCTTTGGTGTACAGTCTATATAGGATAAACAGGAGCTAAGCTATCTTCAGGAACGACCGCCTCCGTGGTCGAGGGGTTTGAGTCGATGACTTCTAATCCAGTTACCTCTGGCGTGGGTTCGATCCCCGGGAATGCTTTGGTAGTTTAGCACGGAGGAAGGTAGTCTAGTACTGGTGTAACTCTCCAGGAACGATGGTTAGGAAACTACCCGCCCATATGACTGAAATACTGTTGGGAAAAGGCGTAAAATGAAACAAACAAAGAAACAGAAATCTTCAGGAAAACCTGAATCAGCAGTAACATGGCTTAAACCGCCAAGGAAAAATTGTTTAAAACTTACACTTTTTTTCTCAGTTACATGTTTTAACCGCCTTTCTAAAGCAGACAATAAGTAGTTGGGCTTCCCTCAAGAAGCGGCTAAGTAAATTGTATCATAATATATCATGTATCGTATATAACCGGGATACCCTTCACACCCATGCACCCGAAATGTATGATCTTTTTATGCATAAAAATCAACCGATTACTACCGATCTCTTCGACAAATTTGCACGTGCCCTACGGGTTCGAGCGAAAGAAGTTCGACAATATATGTTTGTAATCAATTACAGCTAAAGTTGTTGCAAATTTCCACAACTAGGACTCCAACTTTGATAAGAAAAATTTTATGCAGTAATTTTCCGAAATATGGAGGTTGCTAAACGTCACGTGATGCTACATTGGATTTATAGAGAAAGAACAAGGTCGAATAAACGGCATGAACCTTACGGTGACTCATATCTTATTGCAGACTTACTTTCTATCGTCATACCATTGTCATAGAACTTTATAAGTTTCTATGACAAAAACTGATACCTTTTAGAAATTGAAATACCCGTTGAATACATAAAAACGACACCCACCTCATTATATTTAGATAAAGGTAGTGCATACTACCTCCTATTTTGCTGAAAACCATTTACATGCACACCGATAGCATAGTTACGTAATGTTCTCTAAAACTGCCAGGAATAATGTATATATGACGAAATCATGCTTGAGTATTAAATTCAAAGCGTATTTTTATCCTGTAAGTAAATGCTCTATATCAAGTATGTTTACAGTCATTCCAATAAAATTAAAAAAAAAAAAACACGCACAAAAAGACCAAAACAAACACAAAAAACACAAGAAACGGAGGTAAGAAAAATATCTCTTGAACTGAAGGACACGATCAAAACCAACGTTATATAACCAAATTGTTGTGCAAATGATAAGCGGACTATGCTTTATAATGATTTACACACTTATTGACTAATAAAATACGCTTAAACGTGCCGTGATTAAGCACAAAAACACACTGGCAGTAACAAAAGTTATCATAAGAACTCCAGGACATATTTTGAGTTATCGCAAGAACTCCGTAACATTTGAAAAATCGGGTATAAATTTATTAGCATTGGCTTTATGTTTGCAACTCTCCATAATAATTAGGTAATTAAGTATAGCAACGAAGAAGATCACAAATGAAAAGGTCAATATGTACGAATTAGCAAGTAATTTGGTAATTTTTCTCAAAACTACCAGATTTTTTTTTAAAAGGCGACAAAATATGGGCTAAAATATTTTTTCTGAAACAAAATACAATATGTAGGGCAAGCTTAATTATCAAAGTTAAATGTAGCACCTCAAACTCCCCATTTAAAGTAAAAAATAACCATTTTTTACGCGAGTTCTCCAAGTATATAGAAAAGTTTTCCACAGAAATCCGTAACGTTTTCCAGGAACTCCGTGACAGTTATCATAAGAACTCCAAACAAGTTATCATAAGAACTCCATCCTTCGTGTAACACTTCCTCCCCCGTGCTAAATAAACATATTCTTTGTCACTGCTATTTTCTATACCCCATATTTCGCTGGAAAATGTGAGGATGAGTAATCAAATCAATTGTATACCCTTAAGACTATTCCAATGTCACAGACGGTTTAATTATCGTTATTTTTATGATAAATTTTACGGCATTAGAATTCCATATCTATAAGTTTCTTAAATGTAAAATAAAATGAGCCGCGTCATAACAAACCAACATAATGGATTTGCGACCAGCATGGATCAAGACCAGCCTGCGCATCCGCGCAGTCTGATCAGGATCCATACTGTTTGCAAACACATTACGTTGGTTTTGTCATGACGCGGCTCAACTATCTATTTTAGAGGTTATAGCAATCAAAAGTTAATATTTCAAACAAAACGTTAAACAGACACTGAAACAATTTGGTAGGTAACAGATCAGTCACATTTCATTTTTATCACTTTACGGATGTAATGTAAAATGTAAGAGATTGAATGGTCCGCACATGTGTCGTTCTACTTAAACTGAAACAAATTAGTATCTGCTTATCAGTAAGTTCATTAAGAATAACGTTTTAGATAAACTAGAGTGTCTTCATCACATTATTCGACCTGTGTGAAATGATAAGAGGTTCTAAATTTTGCACATGACGCAGATGACTCTTGTCCTTATCTTGTGTCTTTGGACTTACTGAGCTAGTTTAAGCCCGCGATACTTCGTCTCATGATGGTGAATATTTGTATCAACAAATTATGAAGTCATTTAATGCATGACTTCTAATTATTATATTGACATTTATGACAGGATTCATGCGCGCGATTCAAGGTCTCATGCTGGTAATTATTTGTATTAAGTTTTAAATACTTAATTTATATCATGCGTGTTATAGATTTACAGTCGACCTTCCATAACAGTCATATTCAACTCGAAAAAGTCGGTGAACATTTTCGATAAAGAATACAGACCTTGATTGATTTATCTTGTAAACTATTCTTTCATTCAGACAGTTTTATGTAATGCAGGCAAAATGAAAGATAATAATATTTCTATATCTTTTTCGGCCCTGGTAGATGTGATGCTTGTTAAAGTACTCAATTGAAATGTTCTTTATACTGAATTACAAAGGTTGGAAGCTTGAACGTTACATTGATCATTATTTTCATTATCAGCATGATGATTTCATTTACACTAAGTTATCTGAGCAACAGTACTTTTAAGTGTATGTTTTACACCGTTTTTTTTATCGGAGTGACTAATAAACCCGAACTAAGTCAACATTTGCGCGAGACGTTATTAAGTTTTATATGCGCGATGATTAAACATAAGCAATGTCACCTACATGCACTCAAGGTATGTCAGCAAACTAACTTTGACAGAGGGAAGTGTTGAAAGATGATAACAGCTTTATTTATTTCAGTAACGTCACCAAACTTCATACTTCTTGATGAGTTAAAAGTACTTCAGCGTTGGGACATTTGCCCAATCTTAAGGTGCTTGATCAGGTAAAACAAACTTTTGGGGCCGTTCAAGAGATTCAGTCTTTATTGCGAGACCATCGTCGTAATGAAAGAAAATGTTTCCGAAGAAGCCGCAATAGTCCTATGTTTTTTACTGATTAATCTTATTTAATCTCGTCAAACAACCTGACAAATACGATTTGAACCAATAATACATTTACTTTCTAGTCATTTTTATCCGTAAAAATAATTAAAAAGTGAATAATTGATATAATATAGAAAACCTATCAGTTTGTGAGTCGTCGATTATTTTAAGGATAAAACAGCGTGAACGTAAATAATTTGATATTGATATACAATTATTTGCACGCGCGTGGCTTCTTTATTTATTTGACATTCAAAACAATGCATTTTCATTTTAAAGCAACTATATTCCTTTCAAATAACAGTCCCAGTGTTCTGTTTACGTCTTCCTTCGTTAATTTTAGCGTTAAAAATGGTGAATTTGTATTTATTTTATATCTAAATTCCATTTGGAATTGCATTGTGTATTCATTTGATACATGTTTTGTATGTTTACATGTTCTGTGATGCCCTATCTTGTTAAATTATCGTTAGCGGTAAGTATTTTTTTTCCATCCACCCCAAGTCCCATTCCTTGCCATTTCCGCGGCCCATATCATTGTATTTTCTGATCGCAAGATCAGTAAATACATAGCTAACATCCACGGTCTAACACAAAATTTCCTCTCAGACCTAACAACGCAAAGTAGTTCTCACTCAAAACTGCTTAAAAACCAGCAATTTAAAAGAAAGAATAATTTTTAATGTAAGCATTTAACGAATTACAGTGCATTAAAAGTTTACATTAGTCAATAGAAATATGAGGTTACAATCACAAATTTCGCGGATGAATATCTTTTTTACCCAATGAAAAATGTTCGACTATTTCCGTAAAGCTTAATCAATGAAAATGCTATTTTTAGCTATGTCGATTACACAATACTCTGACTGTCGAGTAATGGAATATATACATGTCGGACTGTTTTGGCGAGAAGATTTTCGCTAAATTATTTTCATCAGTGTTTAACAACAGGTTTATCGTGAACAAAATACCTCGATATTAATAAGGATTACAAATACGAAAGGAAAATTCTCAATTTTAGAATTACAATATATTTGTTTTTATTCACGCTAACATACGTATTACTTCACTGTGGTGCAGAGGTAGCGCGCTCGTTTAGGGTGTGAGAGGCCTAAGGGTTAAAATCCTTGTCGAGGCAACATTTTTTTTTTTAAGTGTCTTTTTTAAGGAAGTTGCCACGATATGCAAGGATAAAGTGTCGCTGTAATAAAAAATGAAAAATGGTTTTTGATGCAACTCTAAGCATGCAAAATTCCATATGTATCAATCACAAACTGTTAAACGCAGTCGCTGCGTAAGATGAATAATAGTATATAAAAATAAACTTATACAGGAAAGATCAGAAAATACCACAGAGATGCAGCTTTGATTTTTTTATTACAATCCTGTCCCTCCACAATTTTCACAGCGGTGCTACTGAGTGCCCTGCCAGTGTGACTTAGGTTATGTCGGAGGTCTCTTCTGTGGACGTCGCCTTTCTTTGTTTGAATTTTTCGATTTATTTATGTATTTATTTAGTTTTTGTTGTTGATAATACAGGTCAGTACGACTTTATAGGTTAATTTAAAGTTACACATAGCTTGGGCCTGAAATATGTTTATGAATTAAACTCATTAAATAATAACAAGTTATCCATCAAGTTTAAATCCACATTACGAAAAAGAGCAGCATAATAGAATTTATTTATGGCATTTGGTTGTTTGTTTGTTTGTGTGTGTGTGGTGTGTGTGTGTGTGTGTGTGTTGGTGTGTGTGTGTGGGTGGGTGCGTGTGTGTGCGTGTGGGTGTGTTGCTGTGCTGTGTTGGTGATGTGCAGTGCGTCAAACATGTGTGTTTTTTCCTTGGTTATTTCAATTTAAAGATTAAGAAAAATCAAGTTAAAATAGTACTGCCACATAAGTTTGAAATGGTACGATAAACGTTTAAAAGTTTTTGCCAAAAACGTGTCCTCAGATCTGGTTTCGTGCCCTCTAAAAGTCACGATGTCTAATTATAAATAGAATAAGACTGCCGCAGGTATCGGACATGCTGTAGGTAGATGGGCGAGATTTGGTAGATTTATAATGTTTTATTTATGTTAATATAATATGAATTGATAATTATTGAATACATCATTGGAATGTTTCAGTCATGGCAGTAAATTGTGTATCAGGTGAGTTTGTATTTATATCCTGTTACATAAATAAATATGTATGTCGATGTTTTTTCAGATGCAGATATTTTTTTACTATTAGTGGGTTCCGAGATATGGTGTTGCCAAATAGGTAAGAGTACGGAGTTTTCGTACAATTGTTACTGCTGAATACGTTGAATGTCATGGCCTAGAGTTATGGTTTCTTCATGAAGCCAGAGAATGGACAGATAGACTACCAATTAATGTTTGATTTAGTTATAACCATTCAAATCGTTACTCTATTTGATGGCTAGCTATAAATAAAGATTTTTTTCAACAGCGAAAATTAGCTTATATTAAAGTGAAATAATCTAAGTAAAGTAACTGTTGATTGAACATTTTATTTTGTCAAATGAGAATTTAATTCTATTGTAATTGGCGCCAATTGTCATTAGTCTTCTTATTCAGTATGCAAAGTTCAGTTATTTAGTAGTTGAGTAAGTGGTTTCAGGTACATTGCTTATGTTGAATGTGAAATTCTTTGGCTTAAAATCATAAGAGTGTTGTGAATCTATCTTATTATTTGCTCTAACATTTCTTTCTTTCAGTTTATTATTATGTTGGCCACTTACATATTTTTACAGATTCACTAAGCTGTTTGTTTTGTCAGAACATTGATGACCCGTTCCAGTGCAACATCACTGTGCCCTGTCAAAGTTTACAAGTAAGATATGTTCTTACATTGCCCTGATATATTGTAATTATCATAATCACAACTTTGTTTGAAAAATAAAATTTCACTATAAATGAAACATGGCCTTGATCCGTCATAGTCTCGAACAAACGATTCCTTGATTAAAATGCGGACACCTAACACTCGTAAAATATAGATGACTATTATTTTAAACATGTATATGATTATTTAATTTTACCCATAAAATATGGTGCTATATCAGTCAAATAAATATCATATTTGTTTAAAAAAAAACAAATGTGAAAAATGAATATGAAAATGGGCGAAGTCAAAACTTAAATATTCAATTTTGGACTACTTTTTCAGACGATTATCTGTGACAGTCTGTAGCTTCAGTAACTCATTTTATTATCATAACTTAGCTTGTTATGTTTTCTCAAGACAGTTCTAGGTGGCTGTGATTAATCGTGTATTAACTGCATCCCGTAACATTAAATAGTCATTTGTAACTGCGTGTTGTAGAACTGCAAATGCATAACAAATGGAAGTTTTGTAACTTTTAATTGTTTTATTTTTTATTTTTTGAAGGTAAAATTAAATAATTGGTGCTTTCTATTATTTTTCGTGACATGTACTTGGTATATCTTTTCTATTAAAATAATTAAATTCAATATTTCTCACTTGCCGTACCGGCTCGTGAAAGTATATGGAATTTTATCATGTTTTCACTCAAACGAAAAATATCTTCTTGATATTTCATGGTATGATGCATCCATCCATTCAAATGTTTATAACACCCAACATTTTGATTGAAAATATACATGTTTGTTTGTTTGTTTGTTTGTTTGTTTCATTTTACGCCTTTTCTCAACAGTATTTCAGTCATATAGGCGGGTAGTTTCCTAACCATCGTTCCTGGAGAGTTACACCAGTACTATACAACCTTCCTCTGCGCTAAACTACCAAAGCGGGGATCGAACCCACGCCAGAGAGGTAACTGGATTAGAAGTCATCGACTCTAACCCCTCGACCACGGAGGCGGTTAAAAATTGGACTGTCAATGTATTTGTAATATACCAATTTATAAGTGTTTAATTATATCTAAATCCATGGTTACCCACAACACCGCTTTATGTCATATTTGATTTATGACAGCATTTATGATATGTAATATTATGTATATCATATTATCAGGTATGTTTTCTTCACGAGAAAGGAGGTATATACAATATGGGCTGCACAGGTAGTCAGGTAGGTTGGAAAATTAACTTATGTTTTTTTTTTCTTTCTTTTGCCATAAGCCGTGAAAACTTACTTCCCGTCAGAAATTTCAACTAAATTTAAAAATCAAAATAAATAAGAGGGAACATAAAATAAGAAAATAGAAATTAATCAATATGTAACAATGACAATATATTCTCTCCTGTAGGTCACCTAGCTACTTGACATTGACATTCAACTAACGCAATATAATATGCATAATATTCAATATCAAATGCAGTGTAGTGTAATAATGGTACTATCGTATGCTTGGAGTCTAAATGTTTTTTCTTCAAAAAAAACAAAACAACTAGATTACATTTTATACTGTAATCAGAATTTGCTTTGACTTGACTATTACAACCCTGACTCAGTTTGTTATTTTAGTTGATTCACTTCTTTATACTTTCTCCCTACTTCGTCCTTTTAATTCCACATATCTGTCCGTTGCCCTGCTCCTGTGTCCAAGTATTTGTGCGTTTATTTGGTTGACATATTTCTTTTCGTTTCTTGGCCCCTCCACCCTCTTGCCTCTTTCCCTTATATTTTGTGTTGGCATTTTAATGTCCTGTTCAATATCAAGTCGGTTTCTGTGATTTCCTTCCTTGGAATTGTTCATTCTAACACCCCGTCCGTATCTTTTTCATTGTGGCCTCTCCTGTTGTTATCGTGTATCCTGCTAAACTGCCTGCTGTGTTGTGTAGGGGGTGCGTCCTTTGAATGCCGCCATTCCTAGTTGATCTTTTTCAACCAGGTTTTCAATTTCGATTGGGGGTAAGTAAAGGCGAGCGGGCGGGTGTCATACAAGATGGTTTCCGGTCAAAAACTTAATTTCAGGTCTTCTGATCTTACTGAAACTTAGTAAGCTTATGTAAAAGTGAAATAGTGATAAACAGAATCCCTAAAGAAAGCCCAACACGGCAAACTTGTAAAATGTTGCAGGCTCGGTTTGATTGAGCCTGTTCATGGACGGTACTGTAAAGTGCAGGTTACCGACCACGCCCCCTAGCACCTAGACCTCGCTTGGGAGTGTATTTGGGCCTCCTCGGGTAGAGGTCATTATTGCACAAAAAAGAAAATCGTTTTCCAGTCAATTACTGGAGTTTTGAATGAGGTAATTCAATGAAACTTTGTGTATACAGTAGCGAGCTTATATAAATATCTCGTTTTTGATTGCCTTTGGTTTATACAGAATTTATTTTAGTTCGATTGTGTAGGAAGCTATAAGCTTATAGACACACTTTCGAATCCGTTCCTGGAACCAACCAGTACTGAGCAATGAGTGTAAAGTTTCTTGCTCAAGGAAACAACGACTTGCCCCTGACGGGGTTTGAACCCATGCGGCTAGCGATCATTAGATTACTAGTCCGACACGTTAACCACTCGGCCATGCCGCCACTTTGATTGCCTTTGCCCCCTAGGGTCAAGGTAACTGTTAATAGCAATAGAAAATCGGTTTCCTATCAATAGCTTGAGTTTAAAATAAGATATATCTTTATGTATAGCAGGCTTATGTGTTAGCTTTCCTTAAGATTTCTTTGGAACCAATTAGGATCAAGGTCACTGTTGCTGAAAATAGGAAATAGATTTCAGGTCAATAACTAGAATTCTGGATGACATGTTTAAATGAAACTTCGCGGATAGCAAGCTGTACATAAATACATCTCGTGATTTCTTTCGATTCCCTTAGGGTCAAGGTCTAGGTCACTGTTAATAAAAACAGTTAAGAAAATTAATGTGAACGTCGCCTTACCGTGATAATATTTGTTTCCATTTTTCAACTATAATATATCCTTTGGTGAGCGCTTGTAAGCGATTTAAAGACATTATTGTCCTCAATTATTCTACCTTTCCATTTGCAATTTACCCTCAGTGTGTTCAAATCTTATTTTGGCAATATTAGATTCTGTATACGTCGATTTTGTTCTCATATTCTTATATAAGCAATGTGGTGGTGTTGCCGGAGCGGGACCTGGTATTGTAGGACGAAGTGTACAAAAGAAACAGTCTTCTGAATGTCACGAATGTTGTTCTACTGATTCCTGTAACTCTTTATTGTGTCAACACTCGAAACGTATGCATTTACTTTCTTCGTTTTTATCATAATGCATTATTCAACTTCACGTTTAATTTCGTTTATAAAAGTACCTTTAATTTTTCATTTTGGATCTGTGTATAAAAAAGCTTTTATAAGTGTTTTGTTTTTGTTTTTTAGTTAATCTGATTGATAAAATTGGAATATGTCAGATTAAACAGTTGAAGAAGATACGTAAATGTGTATTCGCCAGTCTATATAACCAGAAAAATTCATGTATATGTACAGACACAACAATTTCCTCTTTCTATTTATTTAAAATAAACAATTAATATAAAACCCATTTAAGAAGACTAACCAAGAAAATAGGAACGGTTTGGGTCTTTGGATAAATGAAGGTCTGAAAATAAATCATTCACGTTTTAATATACTATTATTTCATATATTATTACCTGATACCTTATATAAATGTAATTTGGTATTTTTTACTGTTTCCTGAAATTCTAAAAACGTCCACGTTCGCGAACTATTGATCGGTCAATAGTTTCGACTGTTTTCCTCGCGTGCATTGACGTCATTGACGTCATAAAGGATTCCAACTTGAAGCGTCTATCGATCTTGATCATAAACTAGACGTGACGTGACATGGTTAAAGTATTTAGTTTAATAAGTATTACCGTATGTGCAAACCTATTTTCTTGTTTCTTCTGCAAGTACTATTGAAACAGTATATTATCATTGTTTTCTTTTAGCGACGAGTTGTCGTGATGATGAGACTGTTGACTGTGCAAAGATGAATTCACTGTTTCACATTTGTGCTGACATTCATCAGGCTAGTTTGGTGTGCCCACAGTTTTGTAACTTATGTGGAGTGGGTAATTTAATTTGACTTTTTCTTATTCATTCTTTTAACTTTCTTTTACTTCAAATTTAAAATAAACATTCATTATGAACAGCTTCATAACTAATTGTTGTTTGTTACACTCACATCATGTATGACATCTTGGATCTTTATTTCAAGAGTTATCTCCTCTTTAAGAATGTTGCTTTTAAAATGTTATATTTTGGTAACAGGGATGTTTAAAAAAACACTTTAGAGTGTCCTTCAGTGTAGCTGTTCATAAAAATCTCATGTGATCACTTTTAAAGAACATAAAATTTTCTTAAAAATGAGAAAATGGAAACAAATGGCTCTTCAGAATGTTCCTTGGGTTCTAACCGGAAGGGGACTTATGGATTGCTTGCAATACTATGATAATTGCTTGTTGACATTTGTTTTTGTTGTGCTTAAGGATTATGCTTGTGACAACGCTAAAATACGATTATTGGTAGGACACGAGTATCGCATTGCTTGTTTATTGTTTCCCGTTTGAAGCCCCTTTTGGTATCTTCGCTTATAACGACTTCTGAAATGGCCATAATATTTAACTATCATATTTGAATCATTTTAACTCAACCCTTCATTGGCTACCTTTGTGTACAAGTAATATGAAACTCCAAATATATTACAATCAGCAAATGTTATCGGTCAGCAAAGAATATAGACTCAAAAGTTGCTAGCGTAGTATAATATAAAGATATTTTACAATGCACTTCTTTTGATAACTAAGTACTTTGTAAAACCGTAGAGTTTAAAGTAATTATGACGAGAAATACAGTAAAAAAAACTTCTTTCCAACAATCAAATTTTCGTAAAATTTAAATTCAAATTGAATTTAAATCCCTTTTTAACAACACTTCTAAGCACCACCGAAACCGTTGTTTCTAAAACGGTGTTGATCTGCAAAGAATTTACTAAAGGGTAGAAAATGAAATACCACTATGAAAAAGTGTTAACATATAGGCCATTCGTTTTTCATTCCTGTAGAAGTGAAATATAACACATCACCTATGTATGCACCGGAAAACAATTGTGGAGTTAATATGGTATATGTTATTTTTTCTTATTTCAAATAATTTGAAAAAAAAAAACATACTCTTAGTTTATTTTATATACATTTCAAGAGGCTAAGTCGATACATTTAACTGCTTAGTCAACTTTTGCATTTTACTTGTAAAGACGGACGCTTATTTCAGAGATATTGATGAGACGAGTGCTAAGTCTGTTTATACGTTTTACTTAAAGAGAGGGACGTCTTTAATTTTGAGTACACCATTTATCGTAATCAAATCTATTTTTTAAATAAATGTATTATAGGCTTAAACGATGTTTCTTCTTTATTCTAAAGTTGATGGCAGCTGGAGCAGATGGTCATCTTGGTCAAGCTGTGACGTCACATGTAGTAGTGGTTCTCAAACAAGACTTCGGAACTGCTCGGATCCTGCTCCTGCAGGCGGTGGTCTTGATTGTGTTGGAAACGCCTCTGACATAAAGATTTGCAAAAATGATGCCTGTCCTGGTAGTTTTTTATACTCGATACAGATGTGTCATTTTGTGTCTATGTTAACATTCAAATTCTAAGATGTGTAAAATATGTGTAAAAGATAAAACGTAGCTGAAATCTAATAAGAAGGGAGTGCTTTTGAAGTTTGAATTATTTATACTTTCCCTTTTTAACACACGCGGTTTTTCTCTTAATATACATGTATAAGCTTAAGCTGCACATGGGTTGGCTCTTAACCACTTTTGATTATGTGTTTAATTTGCTGATGTGTCTCATTAAGTTCATGGTGGATGGAGTCAATGGACTACGTGGGGATCTTGTTCAGTCAGTTGTGGGGTCGGCATGCAGAGAAGGGACAGATCGTGTTCGAAGCCATATCCAGCTTTATTCGGTGACCATTGTTTTGGTGATTCGAAAGATGATAGAGTATGCATACCTGGTGCTTGTACAGGTATAAATATAGATAAATATTGATATTTATTCTATAAAATTGAATTGTACCATATCACCTTGCAGTATTTTTCCATATTCCTGACAAAATCCGGTGTATATTGTTATGCACCTCGTCTGTCAATCCGCTCGTGTGTAAGCAATTTGGTGTCCCACCTGTATTTTTTTGAACCGAAATAAGGAAATCGAAAATATTTGGCAAAAATGTAAACCATAAAGAGCGCAGGTTTGACTTTCTTTTTGTCAAGGTCACTATTTGCAATTTTGTCTGAATTTCAAAATTTCGTGTTTACTCTGTAACTTTTGAAACAATGGAAAGAAATTAAAGCTTTTTGGCAGAAATGTTACTTATGTATGGAACATCTTTCCTGGATATGTCATAGTGTATTACTAATGTGAAATAGACTAGGAATTTTTTTAATTTTACCGGGTTACCTTTTCTTTTCAGCTAAAAACATAGTTTTGGTTATTTGCAAACCAGTTGGAAGAGTGATTATTTATCTAAAGAAATATTTTATTTTTCAACAAAAATGTAGACAAAAAGTGACCTTTTCTGATAATTTTCTGTCATGCCTAAAACTCAGAATTACTTTTGAAAAGGAAATTGCAGTTGATCAAAACAAGGTTGAGTACCATCTTTGGTCCCTTCAAATTTAAAGTTTGTACTCTTTACCACAAACATTCAACCCAGAACATTTATTAGACTAATGACAACTTTAAAGATCCTGTAACAAATTTTTTTCATGGTTTTATTAAAAAAATTTGATGCTAAAATTGAGATTCGTCAATATTGTAAGTTCCAATAAGCATTATCTATAAAGATATTACCCAATTTAACATTTCATGTAAATAAAGGGAGGTAATTAGAAATTTATTTTCTATAAATTCTAAATCAAATTTTCCAATAAGAAATGAATGCATATAATTTATTGATTAAATATAATGTGCACAAATATTTGCAGTACACATTTTACATATTTTTCGATGTTTGAAATTTGTTTAATTTGCATAATTATATACATATATAATTTTTTGCAAGTGTTGTATACACACAGCAACACTATCAATCACAAAACATACAGGATCTTTAAATATGCGTTTGCGATACATGAGTATGATCACTCTTTTCTCACCCAAATCCTCATTATTTTATTTATTGAAGAGTAAAAAATATGACATACAAAGTAGAATTTAAGTATAAGATAAAACATTCAACATTAACAATCTATTATATGTTTTGATACTATTATGTATTGATGTGAAATGAATGTATGTGAAATTCATGTATGTCATAAAGGTATAATAAATAAATAACTAAATAATATAACTAAATGTAATTTATAATGAACGACGTGTAGAATTAAGGGTTGGACTTTCTATGACCAAAAATGGCCCCTCCCAGAGGGTAATTGATTTAATTAGGATTTTTATAGGAAAAAAATATTTAAGTCTTATTTTGTAAAAGTAATATTAATTATGCCCATTGGATCAATATTTGTCTCGCCTCTGGGGTCACTTGATTTATATAGACTTATATAGGAAAAATACATTTAAGTCTTATCAGATGTTCATATGTTGCATCATCGTATTTGTTATATAAAAACCTTTATTAGTCCCCTACCGGTTTAACCGGAGGGGACTTTAGGTTTATCCTTCGTTCGTCTGTCTGTATGTCCGTCCGTCCGTCCGTCTGTATGTACGTCCGTCCGTCTGTCAGTCCGTCCGTCCACAAAACTGGATCCCGCGATAACTTCAAAAGTACTAAAAATATTTTTATTTAACTTGATATATGGATAGATGGCAGTATTGAAATTATGCACGTCTTTTTCTTTTCTTCCTATGTTGAAAAGTCTGGTTGCTATGGCAACAAATAGACTGAATTTTAAGATTTCTGATTCCAGTTTTTATGCGTTTTCACTATAATTTCTTATTTCTTAAGGTATTTACTTCAAACTTAAAAAAAAGTCGTCAACCACATCACATGTGACAAGGTTTACAATTCTAGCACAAAAAATATCAGAATTACCTCCCTTAAACTTAGAATTCACATGAAAAAAATGTTGTTTTTTAAATAACTTCTTTCTTTCTTGATGTATCTGCTTTAAACTTCATATGTATGTTTCTTATTATCACTCAACATATGTGAGAAGGTTCAATACTCTAGCAAGACTATTTTCAGAATTATGTCCCCCTTGAACTTTTTCAAGAAATTGGTATTTTTACTCCCAACTTCTTTATACCTTATAGGATCTAATTCAAACTCCCACATCATAGTTATATGACAAGGTTTATAAATCTAGAATCCATACCTCCAGAATTTTTTCCTCTTTAAACTTTGAATTGTTCTTATTCATTCTTCTTCATGGATTTACTTCAAATTCAAGAAAAAACATTCACTATCAACACCAACATTATATTTTTTATAATGTTCATCTTTGTTACTATACATGTTAATGGTATATTTGAAAATTGTTTTTTTTTACTTTTCTTCTTTGTGACTATAAATGGTATCATCATGAATGACAATGTTCATAAATGTAGCATCTTTTTTTCAAGAGTTATCTCCTCTGTTATATATATACTAGGTAAAAAACTAACTTTAGAGTCTCATTCAGTCTCTCTGTCTGTCTGTCTGTTCATAAAAACTGTTTCCTGAGACCACTTTAAAGATTTTTTCCAAAAAAAAAAAAAAAATCAAAATAAAGAATAGTTGAAACATTTGTTATACTTTTGCATCATGAGAAAATTGGACCTTTTGATAATCTGTTGTATTAACAAAATTTCCTTATTTGGCAAGGAAAGTAACACATAACTATGATATAGACACACTTAGAACTCAAAAGATTTAAGTTTATTCATGTCATTCATTCATTCATTCATTCATTCATTCATTCATTCATTCATTCATTCATTCAATCAATGATATAATTGAATGGTCAATGACCCATAAGATTGTTGCTTGGGTTCTAACCGGTAGGGGACTTATGGATTGCTTGCAATACTATGATAATTGATTGTTAACAATGGCTTAGGCAACATATTTAGATATTATCAACAAAGAAATTTTCCTCTCTGATTTCTTTCGAATTTGGCACATTGGCATACATGACTTTTATAAAAAATTTAATGCTATTCAATCTTTAATGAAACGTTACTGTCTTTTAACAACAACTATTCAAGCCGGATGATAATATGTTTTTTTAATGATATATTAAATTGAACAGACGGTGTCTGGTCTAATTGGGGCAGTTGGGGCTCGTGTAGCCATAGCTGTGGCGGTGGTATTAAAAGCCGAAGTCGAACTTGTACAAACCCTAGGCCATCAATGCTTGGACGATATTGCGATGGAGATTCAAACCAAATGACGCCATGTTCAAGGACTTTGTGTCCGGGTAAAATTCTTATTTAGTATTTTTTATTTAAACTTAACTTTTGGTAATTTTTTAAATGATGAAATGATTAAGCATCAAAGTCTCATTCGAGAAACATCCAAATAAGAAATGCCATGGTGTTTGTTCTTCGTTCGTCATTTTTAGTATTTATACATCCATCAGGACATCAGGGTCATAGGTTCCAGCACACAAATTCTTTAATAATAAGTGCTGATGCTCACGGGGGTTAGAGATCTCTATTTTTTTATCCCTCGCGAACAGACTCGATTACACCTTGTTTTTCTTTACTTAAACTAATTTTGTGCCAAAAATAGATTT
This sequence comes from Ruditapes philippinarum, assembly GCF_026571515.1. Classification (NCBI taxonomy): domain Eukaryota; kingdom Metazoa; phylum Mollusca; class Bivalvia; order Venerida; family Veneridae; genus Ruditapes; species Ruditapes philippinarum. Next base: position 74,954 of record NW_026854072.1, read on the forward strand.
TTCAAAACATTTGCTTATACAGCTTCTTTATAGACATATAGTTTTCATATTAGGAAAGATCATACCTTTAGTGGTCCAGTGTTGGGGGTCATAAGGTCAAGGTCACTTGAGCGTAAAAAATTATTTTAGACTTTTTCTTATACAGCCTTTGTATTTTGTTCTTTGTCTCATATTAAAAAAAAACGCATACCTCGGGTGATCCTTTAAGGTTGGATGGAGTTTTTGGTCACGTATTTCTTCTTTCATATATGATAAATTTTGATTAGAGAATTGAATATTTTTTCAACTTTTTCACCCAACTTGTATTGTTCACAGTAAGAACATATCATGACTCTGACAAAATATATGACTGTGTTAACAATTTCTTTAGCAATTTTTCTGTCCATAACTGAGTATATTCAATTTGGTAAACTATTATCGAAAAATTGTTGATGACAAAAATCTGGGGCATTTTTGTTTAACAAACATGTAAACTTCTTGTTATATATAAAAATATAAAATAATCCGACAAAAAGATACATATGACAATTATATACCCATAACTGGAAAAAAAGATATTAAAGTATGTGCATGAGAGATCATGATAAGTGCAACAGTGTAAACTTCTGTTTTATTTCCCCTGGCATTGCTAAAATGGTATTCTGTGCTCAACAAAAAGGTACTGGAATCAATGATCCTGAAATACCATGAAAATGAATTCAATAATGGATAACAAAGAAGTTTTATAATTGATAAGTGAATCAATATTCAAAATAACACTCCACATGATTTTGTCACTATAGACAAAGAAGAAAAAAAAACGGCTTTAAACTACCAATAAACATTGTTTAGGGACTACTTGTATATGCGGCTATTATGTTTTCACTCTCGATAATATAGTTTACAAAGCCTTTTATTAAAGCAACAATAAAAAGCATTTTTATTTATATCAGTCAAAAATTGCGGTATTTTGTCGAACTATGGTTATAATCCGTCCAAATCATTCTTAAAATGTAAAAGAGAGGTGTTTTATTGTCAAAATTAATGTTTTCTTGTCAGAAAAAGTCTGAACTAGTATGTCTTATAATTGTGTTAATTTTTATGCCCCCCCCCCCCCATCGAAAAAGAGGGGGTATATTGTTTTGCTTATGTCGGTCTGTCGGTCTGTCGGTCCGTCAGTCTGTCTGTCGGTAGACCACATGGTTTCCGCTATTTATGTAAAAAACTATTTATCACAAAGTCTTCATATTTCACATACTGATTGGTCATAACTAGTAGATGACCCCTATTGATTTTGGGGTCACTAGGTCAAAGGGCAAGGTCACAGGGGCCTTAAATGTCAAAATGGTTTCCGCTGATTATCATTTAAAGTATTCATCACAAAGTCGTCATACTTCACACAGTGATTGGTCATAACTAGTAGATGACTCCTTTTGATTTTGGGGTCACAAGGTCAAAGGTCAAGGGGGCCTTAAATGTCAAAATGGTTTCCACTGATCATCTTGAAAAGAATTCATCACAAAGTCTTCATATTTCACATAGTGATTGATCATTACTAGAAGATGACCTTTATTGATTTTGGGGTCACTAGGTCAAGGTCAAGGTCACAAGGACCTTAAATGTCAAAATGGTTTTTGCTGATTATCTTTGAAAGTATTCATCACAAAGTCTTCATATTTCACATAGTGATTGGTCACAAGCAGTATATGACCCCTTTTGATTTTGGGGTCACTAGGCCAAAGGTCAAGGTAACAGGGATCTTAAATATCAGAATGGTTTCCACTGATTATCTTAAAAACTATTCATCCTAAAGTCTTCATGTTACACATATTGATTGGTTATAACTAGTAGATGACCCCTATTGATTTTGGGGTCAATAGGTCAAAGGTCAAGGTCATAGGGGGCCTTAAATGTCGAAATGGTTTCTGCTGATTATCTTGAAAAGTATTGATCACAAAGTCTTCATCTTTCACATATAGATTGGTCATAGCTAGTATATGACCCCTATAGATTTTGGGGTCACTAGGTCAAAGGTCAAGCTCACAGGGGCATTTAATGGTTATATGATTTCCGCTTATTATCATGGTCACTGTTTATCACAAAGTCGTCATATTTCACATATTAATTGGTCATTACTAGTAGATTACCCCTATAGATATTGGGGTCACTAGGTCAAAGGTCAAAGTCACAGTGGCCTTGAATGTTCATATGATTTCTGCTTATTATCATGGTCACTATTTATCACAAAGTCTTCATATTTCACATATAGATTGGTCATAACTATTAGATGACTCCTATTGATTTTAGGGCCACTAGGTTAAAGGTCAATGTCACAGGGGCCTTAAAAGTCTGAATGTTTCCGCTGGTTTATCATGAAAAGTATTCATCACAAAGTCTACATATTTCACATACTGATTGGTCATAACTAGTACATTACCTCTTTTGATTTTGGGTCAAAGGTCAAAGTCACAGGGGTCTTAAATGTCAAAATGGTTTCCGCTCATTATCTTGGTTACAATTCATCACAAAGTCGTCATATTTCACATATTGATTGGTCATAACTAGTGGATGACCCTTATTGATTTGGGGGTCACCAGGTCAAAGGTCAAGGTCACAGGGTCTTTGAATGGTAGAGGATTTCAGCTCATTATCTTAAAAGATAATTATCAGTAAGTCTTCATATTTCACATATTGATTGGTCATAACCAACAGATAAACCGTATTGCTTTTGGAGTCACTAGATCACAGGGGCCTTAAATGTGAGGAGAATAGTTTCCGCTTATTATCTTAAAAGCTATTCATCACTTAGTCTTCATATTTCTAATATTGATTGGTCAGAACTAGTAAGTGACCCCTTTAGATTTTGTAGTCATTATGTCAAAGGTCAAGGTCACAGGGGCCTTAAATGTCTCATTATCTTGAAAACTAGTCATTGCAAAGTCTTCATTATTTTTCTTTTTTTCATAATTGAATACTTTAAAATTCCCATTTATGGCAAGTTTCTCTAACAAAATTACCAATAATATGAGTCAAGGGCTAGAAAGGGGGCATATGTGTCGTTCGACATTTCTTGTTCAAATTTAGTTCTGTTTTGAGAAAGCGCTGTCTGATTTTGTTAAACTGTCCCGTTTTCTTTTTTGCTTTATCTTTTAACGCTCTGCCATCTCTATTCGCGCGGACTCGGGTCAACATCGCCTCTGGACAGGATAACACGAATATCTGACATACTGAGATGGTATTTAGACAAGTTAACGTAATAAATTGGCAAGTCAACGCTACATAATGATACTGTGTATTTTCAAGTCGACACCACATTTAAAAAGGAAAAAAAATGATACTTCGCCATAAAAGGACGATATTTAGTCTATTTATTACCGGACCTTGACAAAATAAAATGACACTTTGACAAAAAGCTAAATTTTGACAAGTCATCGCCACGTTTCGAGAAGATGATACTAGTATTACTACATTTGCATTTGACATAAAAAGACGAATCTAGACAAGTTGAATCTACATTAGGATATAATAGCGTGATAGTTCGACATAATAAAATAACGTTAACACAAACGAATATAATTTATTGGCATGTCAACAATTATAGTATTTCTCATAATAACTATATTTTTAGACAGGAAAACAACAGTCATGATGTTTTGGCACAATAAGACAGAATAACACCAAACAAAACAAGCCAGCATAACAGTTTGACAAAATAGGACACTATTCAGACACGTCAATGTAAAGGTTGAACAAGATATCACTACATGTGAACATAATAAGACATGACTTTGAAAAGTTTGCACAAAGAACAAGATAAAATATGAAAAACAAGATCAACAAGGATAACACTACTATTTCACAAAATAAGTTTTAGACAATTTACCACCACATTTTGACAAGACAACATGCTATTTTGACAATAAAAGACATTTTTTAGGCAAGATAACGCCGAATTTGAACACAGTGACATGGCAGTCTGACAAAATGTGACAGTCAATACCACATTTGGACAAGACAAAATGACAATTTGATATAAAACAAAAGTGTCATAACAAACAAGGATCATATTTGGACAAGATGACACCAAGTTTCGACAAGATAACACACTACTGATTCACATATTAAGACAATTTCAAGACAATTCAAAACAACATTGAAACAAGGCTGTGTTTAGACATTTGGAAATCTTAATTCGAAACGATGGCGTTCTTGTTAGACATATTTAGACCTCTATTAGGCATGTAAACACCGGATTTGACTTAATACCATGTCAATTTGAGGCAATAAGACAGTGTTTAGACAAGTCAGCACCACGTTTTGACAAGATAACATGAAAATTTGACCTAATAAGGCTTCGTAAAGACAGGTTCTCATTAAATGTTGGCAAGCCAACAGTACTATTATACATAAGACGCTTTTAGGAAAAATAAAAAACGAAGTGTATCAACACGAGGCAGCTATTGCATTCCATAGAATAACGTCACGTGGTTTTGTCGACGTCCCTGTCACTTGTCGTATCATTCAATGTTAAGGCACTCTGACTGTCACACCTAAGCATATGGACAGACGATATTCATGTATACAGCGAGATACTTCTTGAAGATCTTTATACACACGTACTTTTAAGTTTTAACATGGAATTTATCTTTATTAATTCAATAGAGTAATTAATCACAAAAGTATACCAATAATTAATGAAGCGTACATGTTGTTAGTTAACGGTTACTGTGTGTATTGAATGCACAGAATAATACAAGTTGCATTACAAAGACTACCTTTCACATTTTCTGGGGCATCCGTGACCGAGTGGATAAGGTCGTTGACATCTCCACCGCTGTAGTTGCGAACTATTGTGGACTTTGCTGGGGGGCGTGGACGGTAACTTGCACTATCCAGTACCGTCCATGAACAGGCTCAATCAGACCGAGTCTGCAACATTGTCAATTTTGTCGTGTTGGGCTTTCTTTAGGGATTCTGTTTATCTCTATTTTTTGGATTATTTCATTTGAGGAAGTTATACAGCTAGCTTACATTATGTCCGTGGTTGTACTCAGGTGCCCGATTGTGCAATAATTTATGCACGGAGAAGCACCTGAGGTCATCCTCCACCAAAAAAGCCGGAAAGTCGCCATATGACCTCTACTATGTTGGTGCGACGTAGAACCCAAAGAAAACAAGAAGAATCTTTGAAAAGATACTCGGCCAAAGTCAAACTTGTTAACTTGCATAGGATAAGCTACTAATAACCATGCTAACCGCAAACAGAACATTTTATTCGTCCTCAATAGTTTTCAGTTCATTGTTAGCCGCAATGTTTTTATCAATTATACACATAACATTACATTATTTGATTTTAATCAAAATTGAATTTGATTTGAATAGGAATTTATAATAAAACAAAGATTTAGAAGATACTGTACACTCATTCCACGGAGAATTTTGCAACTGTAAATAAGTCGAAAGTTCGTTTTTATCGTCTTATGCCCGAGAAGAGAATATAATGACTAGAACAAGTTAGAAGAGAAACCCAATCGAACGCAAAAGTATCAAAAATGCGATTTGTCATATTCAATTCCATATATTTATTAAAAAGCTGTTAGAAACATCTAGAAAATTATCATTATTGTATTTTTATATTTATTCTGATTTATATTTTTTACCAATATTTCTTGCCATCGCGCAATCGAACAGACCTCTACCTATAACGGCAGCTCTACTAAAGTATCAATCGAACAGGCTATTAGTGTTAAAATGACCAATGAAAAATCTGCCTATACTCATTTCTTTACTGTTTATTTAAGCGAAAGTCAAGGTGAAATCAGACGGCCTTCGGCCGAAAAAGGAAACAAAATTCCACGTCTCACATTGAACTATACAGGATCATATACGAACATGGTGATGTACTGGTACCGCATACTTTTCATGAATTAAACTATCATGTACTAAACACATTGGTGTTTTATTTTCATGTAATTTCAGACAAAAAAATAGCGTTTTACAGCGTATGGTATTATTGTAATTGGGTCATCTCTAAGATTCCCACAGGTTTTATCAAAACTATGGCAACAGTTACAACAGCTCCACTGGAAACTTTCAATGTCAAGTGCCTGGTGTTTATCACTTCGTTACCACACTCACCAAAAAATGGGCATCGGATCCTGATTTGGTACAATGCTTTTTACTTCATAACGGTCATGACGTTGCTGGCTCATATGAAGATAATCATAGTCGTGAAGAAGACAAGGGAGTTTATTCTTTTACAATATCTGCAACTCTACATTTGCAAAGTAATGATGTAGTACATATTGGACTATGCACTGCTCCTGACAGTTTACAAACCAATAATCAATGTTCATTTACAGGATTCTTGGTTGCACCAGACAACTAACTTTGAGTACATACTGTAAGCTCTATGAATCATCTCAAGTGATTGAATTGGTTTCAATAGTATGGTAAATCAAATGCAAATATATTCTGTATTCAAATTGTTATTGAAACCTTACTCGGTTTATACATTGGACATAGTTATAGCTTTTGAACACCGAGTAAAGTAAAACATTTTTCATATCTTCAAATTTACACAATGGCGATATTCGCAGACAAACTTTAGCAAATTATTCATGTTCAATAAGATTTTATTCTGAGTTTATTTTGTATTGAATTATTTTCTTGAGTCAGAATAATACATCAAATACTGAAATTACATTTTGTTGTCAGTTTTTTTCTATGAGAAAAGTACCGAAATAGGTGGTGGTATTCCATTTACTCGGGTATTGAAAAATTACAATGATAAAATTATGTCATGTGGAGACATGGCCGAGTGGTTTCATCGTCTTACTGGTGTTTATGGATTTCTGACCGTATGTGTCCAAAACCAAGCCGATGTTTTTCTTGACTAACAGTCTTCACATTCATTGCTTAGTATTTTTTGTTTCCATGCACCGATTTTGAACTGTTGATACTGTCTTATAGCTTTCAATGCAATTTAACTAAACTTAATTCTGTATACTTTGCATTGTAGAGTGTATATATTTGATGTATAATAAATGCCACCAAAGAAGGCCGAAAGCTACGGCGAACTAATATTACCATTTGAACTTTATATGTATATATACAAAAAAGTTATAATAAACAATATTATATATAACATAGAAAATATGCTGACAAATGACCAACACTACGGGAAAAATAAAACAGTAAATATTATAATAAAATATGATTTAATAACACAAATTAAATAGGTTTGTTATTATGTTTTTTATTTGAAAGAAAGAAAGTCACTAGCGGGAATAATACATAGAAAAATCACACGAAAAATCGGCACGTCGTGGCCGGGACTCGAACCCCGGTTTCTGGATTGCCGATCCAGTAAGTCGTTTTGTTTTCTTCGTGCTAATTGACCTTATATATTAAAGTTATTTTCAACTTTATTGTTACGTTATCACTTTTATTACCATAGGATACTGATACAGAGACCCGTGGTTCGAGTCCCGGCTGGGGCGTGATTGTTCGTGTGATATTTCTATGTATAATTTCCCGCTGATGACTTTATTTCTTTAATATATATTCATTTGTGGTCGGTTGTACCCTACTCTCCTGCGCATCGGTCGAACATTCCACTATCGCTCACTTTCTTACCTCTGCTAAAATTGTAGGTTCATTTTTAGACAGGAAATTTCGTGTCTACACTTCAGCCAATCAGTGACTAGGTTACTTGTAACGAATTGTCACATGCCTGAATTTGACGCACTGTAATGTAAACAATGCGTGTTCATTTGTACTTTACTTAAAATTGTTTCTTTTAACCGTTTTAATAAAATGACCCAATAAAGCTACCAAAATAGTAAATTCGCGATGATATATTATTTACGGATCGTCAATTGTAATGGAGTCTACGTAAACGGTAGCTCAATACGAATAATGGACAGCATATTCTGACTGCAAGAAAATCCACGTCAGGCCGTTAAGATTATTTTTCTTATATTGTCTCACAGACACTTTGGGTGTGGAGCTCAAAACGCCTTTAATATCCAAATAAAATGTATATTTGTCAATCCCATCATATTTATCAAATAAAACTTAATATAAGCCGGTTTAAAAAAAAATCATATTTCAACGCCTATAATAATTAGACGTTGAAATATGAAGTTTTTTTTCAAAACGGCCTATGTTATATTTTGAAATGAGAGAGTATATCTATATATCTATATCCGAAAGTCAACTGGATCCCGTAAGATCAAGTAGATCCGTAGGATACAATGAATTTAGACAGATAAAGTATATATAAAGAAGGATAATTAAATCCAATACAGTTATACTTTCCCCTACGTGGGATTAGATAAAGATACAAGTGTGCAGATAAATTGTTATAGAAATGAGAGAATATATACACACATACCACCACATCGATATACCAGTCCAATTACGGCACAGCGCCTGGCAGAACAGTCATGAAAGCATAGCCACTGCTCATCCACCATCACAAAAATGATGGTTTCAGAACAGCTTTATATACAGTCACAAATAGATTCCCAATCAGTGAAGAAGACAATAAAAATGTCATCGTTGATTTGTGAGACATGATAACAGAGAACAAACTCTATATATGCGAATGTTGAGCCTGTTTCAATGTGTAGTGCAGTTTGTGACTGTATATAAAGCTTTATTATATACCTATAAATTTTCGCCATAAAATACACGCAAATATTGTAGCACAAATACGCTTTAACGGATAGAAATTTTCGTATTATGTTAGTGACAAATACGGTACCATATATGGAAGTGCCGGACTATTTTTGACGTTGGTTCCGATCTTAGCTTTGTATAACGTTGCATTTGGAAACGGGAACCAAAATTATTAAAGGCGTGGCAGGTTTGCAAGAACTACGTATTCATCCGTCAGTCATGAATTTATTTCTTGACGACTACATTTCATTTTCTGAATAAAACGAATAGGTATATAATAAAAGGAAAATTATGTTATAGTAGCTTTCTGAGACTATGTATTTTTCTACTCGCAACGTTTGAAAATTGATATCTCGCTCGACCTTCGGTCTTGCGAGATATCAATTTTCCACCGCTGCTCGTAGAAAAATACAAAGCCTCAGAAAGCTACTACAACATAATATTCCGTATGTTCTGAAACCATCATTTTTGCGATAAGCTCTAGCTCTTAGGGTTTTTTAAAAGTAGATATTTAAAGTTTTTTCTTTCGGTTGCCATGGCAACCAGAGTTCTGCATGGAATTAAATTCTTTGAACAATTTTTAAAGGTGACCACCAAAGGAACATTCCTGTGAAGTTTTGATGAAATTGGCTTAGTGGTTTATGAGGAGATGTCATTTAAAGTAAAAGTTTACGGACGACCGACGGACGAAAAGCGATCACAAAAGCTCACCCTGTCACTTTGTGACAGGTGAGCTAAAATTCAAAGCAAAATTTAGACATTCGACCTTGAAGGTCAAAATCATTCATGAATTAGATCGAGTTTAGTGTAGTCTTCTTAAAGGTCTTGTTCAAAGGGTTGTTGTGGCCGAGTATGAAGAAATACAATAAGAACTTAAAAAGTTATGATCAATGTTTAGTTTGTGAATGGCAACAGGAACGCCAACATGACTGTAAAAATTCCTCTATTTTTCTATTCTTTTTTAAAGTCGACCTAAAATTCAGAAGATATAATTATTCTTATTTATTTAAAAATAACCTTTATGCTCAAAAAGTTTAACAAGATGTAATTAAATTGGCAAAAACTAGAAACTATTTGGTAGCAAAAGAAAAAGAGGCTACTTATAAGCAAAGCCAAGAAGAGGCAAAACAATACATACCAACAACATATCCTCTGAACCCCTTGCATTTCAATAACAATACCGAAAGTGGTTTATCACATCAGCAACCCAACTTCGCAACTCCTTGTTTTTATTCCTCAGTAGCAATCTGTTATTGTTTTGAAAAAAAAAAATGGATTGTCATAAAAAGTTTATATATAGATACTAGTAACCAGGAAAAATCCAGAATAAACATGTTATATAAATTACTTAATTCCTTCTTAGAAGCTCTGTAGCTTGTCGTCAATAAAGGCAATATTTTGAATGAATACATTATATAAATAATCATTTATACTATTAGTTATAAAGATTGTTGACAGGTTACATGGCTCTATATAAATGGCTATTTGTAAATATAACCCGAGTCGCTAGGCGAGGGTTATATTGCAAACAGCCAAATATATACGGCCATATAACCTGTCAACAATCTTTATAAAGAATTTATAATACAGCAATCATCATTTTTAGAGAAAAAAGTAAGATTTCTCAATGAATTACAGAACAAAAATATGCATAACCTTTATTTAATGAATGACTATAAATAACAGTTTTGCACAAACCTTAGAGTGTATTGAGCAACAAGTTCACCACTTTTTGTCCTTAAATTATTGAGACATTTCACTACCATTAAAACATTATATATGTTACTGATATGCTTCTTAATCATAATGATTGTATTACTAACACTTCCTACCTTCTTTCCCCATGCCAAGTATCAAATGAGTGAGTTACACCCTTATGCTCCTGTGCTGAAACAAACAATATAGGCTTATCTATAGTCATAATACATGTTATTACACATTTTTGTGGGGTAATTTTCACTTCAATTTATGAAATTTGCATTATACAATTTCAAACAATAGAATTGCATGTGTTGTAAGATTTATCAATATTCTTCACTAATGCCACACTATATTTGTAAAGTCTAGCATTTGTTGAGCTTTACAAAAACAATATTCAACCTTTTTCTTCTTTCTTACTATATTGCATGCTAAATATAGTAACTATATCATGTGTAATTTCATTTACTTATAAATGCTGCAATTCAAATACTGGCATCAGTGCAGACTTCCATGTCTGTTTCTCGCTTATTGATTATCACACTGACAACACTGTCTTTTGATTCATACTCAAGTAAAGTATAGGTACAGTACTGTGCAGTGTGACCAGGTTAATCCATTCTTTCATCCCCTGAAAAGTTATCATGGCATTCTTTGACTTCATTTTTGATTAAATCAAAGTTAAAAGTTTTAATATATCCTCTAAAATCCTGCAAGCTGATAAATACTTCTAAAAATATGATAAGACAGAATAAGTCAAAATATATATAAATATAAAACATAATGTAGTCTTTTTGTCATTGGTTGATCAAAGAAGTATCAATACAAACTCATCACTATCAAAGCTTATCATGGGTGCACTATCAAAGCTTATCATGGGCTCTTATCCACAAGTATCCTTCTATTGGATAATATGATCACATTGTTCAGTGTGACTCAATACTTTGACCCACAATTACTTTTGTTTTCCTTCAAATATAACTTATTTTATCAATGTTATATCAAACTTACCTGCTACAATGATCTCCTTTTTTTCAAGATTTTGGTGTATTATTTTGTCAAACTCTTCCTTCATTACATAAATACAATGTTTGGACTGTATTTGGTAGCGAGTAGTCTTAGACACAATCCCGATACCAAGGAATTTAAACAAAAGGCGAATTTTCTCAAAGTTGTTCCCACTTGTCAAAATTCCACAAGACAGCAAAAAGTCCCCAGCAAGCCTGTGTCTGATTATAGGCTGGGATTTTCATGTTTTGATGGTGTGCTCATTACAACATTTCTGAAATATGAACATATGTCTTGTTGGTGTGAATTAATTTCAAAATAGTTCAAACAGCATCAAATTATTGAATTATTCAATAACAATTATGATGACATATTTTTTCAAACATAATATTAAATGGCATTGCAATTACTCTTCAAAAACTTTTTAATACTATTAACAACAAGAACAACCACCAATCTGGGGCAACGTTTATCTTTTTTAACGTTTTCTAAAAGCACATAAATAAACGATTTAAGCAAATCTTCACATGAAAATTAAAGAATAATTTTGCTTTTTATAATCTAATATATCTTTCTAATGATACAAGTTGTTTTGTCCAAGCATGAATTATTTTCATAATAACTTGACAAAGTTAGAAAAGATAAGCAGTTGAAGGTTAAGGCCTATTAAAGGTCAAGGTCACGGCTAATTTGTTCAATATCTTTTTTTGGTAGCAAGTCCTGGTTTGTCCAGATAAAATTCCAATCTATGCATAATTATCAAAATTATGACAAAATAATCAACAAGAACTGTCAGAGGACAGTAACGCTCGACTATTCGAAAATTTGTCACAAGTGTGTTTCATTGAGTATAATAATGCTTACCTATATGAATACATAAAATTGTCCGAAAAGGTACAAAGGCTTGTTATTAAGATGTTTTATCGAGTTTATCTCTGCTTTATCATTATGAATGCATGAAATTGTTAAAAAAGGCACAAACCCTTCAGTAGTTATGGAGATACCAGCTTGCATGCAAAAACTTGAATTAGAGTTTCTAAGCCGTAAAAGGTGCATAATTATGCAAAAAAAAATCAGAGTTATTGGACTTGTGCCTATCATGTTAGATAATCACAGAGAACAAGTTTGTGAAGTTTCAATCCATTCCCTTTAGTAGTTATGGAGATACCAGCTTACACGCAAAAACTTAACCAAGAATTTCTAAGTCAAAAAAGGGGCATAATTCTGCAAAAAAAAAGCATCAGAGTTATGGGACTTGGGAAAATCATGTCAGATAATCACAGAGAACAAGTGTGTGAAGTTTCAATGCATTCCCTTCAGTAGTTATAAAGATACCAGCTTGCACGCAAAAACTTAACCAAGAATTTCTAAGTCGTAAAAGGGGCGTAATTATGCAAAAAAGCAAATCAGAGTTATAGGACTTGTGCCATTCATGTAAGATAATCACAGAGAACAAGTGTGTAAAGTTTCAATGCATTCCCTTCAGTAGTTATGGAGATACCAGCTTGCACGCAAAACCTTAAGTCAAAAAAAGGCATAATTATGCAAAGAAGCAAATCAGAGTTATGGGACTTGTGTCAATCATGTAAGATAATCACAGAGAACAAGTGTGTGAAGTTTCAATCCAATCCCTTCAGAAGTTATGGAGATACCAGCTTGCACGCAAAAACTTAACCACAGGGACGCCGACACCGACGCCGACAAATGGGTGACTGCATTAGCATTCGCAGAATAATCGAGCTAAAAATCAATCATTTGATATTGAGGGTCAATGCTAAATAAGCTCTAAGTCAAGGTCAGATCAACATTTTTGAAGGTTTTGCGCAAGCATTAAGATAATGCATTTATTAGAGAAACACTAAAAATCTAATGTTCTTTGTGGGTTTATTTGATCCAGTCTTTAGCTTCAGCAAATTTGGGCACAACCACAACACTAATATGATTAACTCTACTGCATTAAAATTATGACATTGATATGAAATTATAATGAAAAAAATAATAATGACTAACCAAAATGATCTTTGCTGATGTTCCAATCAATTTACAAGAGGGTTTTACTTCACCAGAACATGCCTTGTGGGTGGGTGCAAGTGGAGCTAACTTTTAGCTTAACCTTTGAAAGTTCCAGTAATTCATTTGAGAAACAAATTGCCTTATTTTCTTGCACAAAGTCCCTAATTTCTGACTCTTCACTGTCAGAATCCACATCTGTGTCACTCTTATCACCACTCTGGATATCATGAATGTTAAAAATAGCTTTCCCACTGGTCACTCCTTTCAAATCTTAAATTTCCTCATCTTTGTCCTGTCTTTTAAATTAGAAAAATGTATTTAAAAAAACAAACTCTTTCATATGTTTGCATAACACTTCGCACTGCTATACTATGCTATCTTTGTGTTTTTCTTTATTATAAATAAAATGTCAGCTATTGAATAAATAGTATAACAGTTGTAAACAAATTTCTAAAATGACTTCCAATTTAACAAATCACAGCAGTAAGAGTAATATTGAATGTAGAAAATGGAGAATCCAGTGCTAACTTTCATCTAAATGATTACTGTGTATACTACAAATTAATCAATTGTATTTACTCTTGAACAACAAATAATAACTGATTTTTTAGAGGACCTGAATTACATGGAGACAAAAACTATCTCAGTTTTCCCAAGCAAAAACAAAAGCACATTTGCTTATATTTCACATCAGGTGTTAAAGGGAATCGACACTCAAACACATTCTTATTTTGAATTGTATGTTGTTTTTGTTGTTGTTGTTGATCTTTCAGCAATGTACATGCAAAGTTTTAGTGGACATTGATAAGTGATTTTACACAGTTATTAAAAGCTACCTGCTGAGTGCTTTATATATTTACACTAATGATACTAAATGCAACATACCTAAGTGACATATCCAATGTTTGTAGATATCCATCATCAAATGAAGAAATCATAGTCTTCATCATAAACTTCCTCATCTTCACTTAGTGTTGGGTGATAACTAATGTCCTTCTTCTTTGGTGTTTCTTCTGAGTAAGAAATCCTATATACAAAAAATAATTATGGATAACATTGATATATGTGGGTTTGATATAGTAAATCAATATAATAAACAAGGTTTTTCTCATTTTCTTTTCAAAGCTCATGTCAGTGTAATACAAATTTCGGTGCACATAAATGTAATACAGATGTCAGTGTACATATGAGTAATACACATGTCAGTGTTCATAAGTGTAATACACATGTCAGTGTTCATAAGTGTAATACAAATGCCAGTGTATATAAGTGTTATACAAATGCAAGTGAACATAAGTGTAATACACATGTCAGTGTTCATAAGTGTAATACAAATGCCAGTGTTCATAAGTGTAATACAAATGCCAGTGTATATAAGTGAAATACACATACAATTGTACACCAGAGTAATACACATGTCAGTGTTCATAAGTGTAATACACATGTCAGTGTTCATAAGTGTAATACAAATGCCAGTGTATATAAGTGTAATACAGATGTCAATGTACATAAGTGTAATACAAATGTCAGTGTACATCAGTGTAATACAAATACCAGTGTATAGAAGTGATTTACAAATGCAAGTGTACATAAGTGTAATACAAATGCCAGAGTACATCAGTGTAATACAAAGTTATGTCAGTGCGCACAAGTGTTATACAAAAGTGTACATCAGTGTTTATAAAATAACTGTTTTTT
This sequence comes from Ruditapes philippinarum, assembly GCF_026571515.1. Lineage (NCBI taxonomy): Eukaryota > Metazoa > Mollusca > Bivalvia > Venerida > Veneridae > Ruditapes > Ruditapes philippinarum. The sequence continues at coordinate 90,035 of NW_026854072.1, forward strand.
ATGCCATAAGTATAAACATGGTCTTCATTAAAAATAAAAATATGTTCTTCATTTCAAAATAAAACTGAGTAAAATATGAGTCTTGTTACAGTCACTTTTTAAAATATTTACTATAATCATTACGCTGCCACTTACCAAGCAAACCAGATTATACATAAGGCTAATAATAATAAAAACCATGTAGAGGCTATCTTACTCCACAAAAGATCCTTGCATAACCTTGGCCCTTATCATTTCTTTTTTAGATAGCACATTAGAAAATGTGTTGGTTCCCTGACTGTCAGAGACAATATTCATATTACAATTTAACAGAAAAAAGAAAAAGTAACAAAGCATACACACTTTCCTTTAAACAAAAAACAAGTACTGTCAAAGTAAGGAAACACGAACTAATTAAATACTGGGAACATGAGTGCTTTCATCGCATTGATATAATATACATTCATAATATGGCTGTTATTTCATTGTTTTTGCCTTCTTAATCATAAAAAATAACTGCATCATAACTTAACTAGTAATCTACTAAACACTATATTCATAGTCAAGTTTGAAAGCACCAAATTGAGTCTACACATAATAAAGCTTTATGTTTTATCAGCTGTGCTAAGATTCTAGATTAAAAGGGTCAATTTTGGCCTCAAATCAACCCTAATATGCACTGTACTTAGCCATTTTCATTTTTTACTTGGTCTACAATTGCCCTTTACTCTGCTGACTAACATTTTATTTTTTATCCTCATATCCAAAAATGTATTTTGGAGTGTTCAAAATTGTTTATTTAACCAATGATGCAAATATCATTAAAAGCATGAAAAATGCATTAAATTTGAAAATGAAATTGTGGATCTGTCTGATATTATATTGAATGAACTCCATCATATGTGTCATTTGTTATAAAAAGATTGAATTTCAGTTTGATTGGGACAAAATATGTATATTTACCATTTGGAACTGGTCTGGTAATCTGACCATTGGTGACAATGGGGAAAAGAATGCAATAATTATAAACTGCCATTGGTATCTTTTTTATCAATATCATGTCAAGCAAATTTATGCCAGAAATGAAATCACTGCTATCTCATGAACTTTCTTTAAAAACTGATTATTCCTATGCAGACAGATTTCATGGTTTGTAGTTTTTTTACAACACCAGTAGCATCATGGCAGATATTTGAGTTTACTATGATTAACAGAACAACCTGTGGTATAAATGAATTATTTGGTAAACTCACCTTTCTGATGCAGATATATCAGATATCTTCAATTCTGGTAGACTACTTGGCCCAGAAATGGGCGTTGACTGTAACAACTGGACAGCTTGATTGTTTTAAGAGATACATATGCTGTCTCTGTTGTTGTTTGGCTAGCCTCCCTAGAATAATTATTCAAAAACATTTCAAATATGAAAGCTATCTTATTTTATTTTAATGTAATCATTCATATATGACTTTAATAAAAGCAGAATGGTCTGGAAACGCGCTATGTAAACCCTTCTCGCTACAATCAAACATGTCCTGGCAGAACTCGGTATAGTCTGCTATACGCAAATTAGGTGTTTAAGAAAAGGGCAAAAATTAAATGCAAGAGCAAAAATGAAAATTCTAACGACATGATGTTCTTTAAAAATCTTTAAACTTGTAAAAAAAATTAGATATTTCAGAAAATAATGTTTTTAAAGCCATATCAATTGAAAAAACATAGACTGCTTGTTCAGAAAATTTGCCGATTAACGGCGCCATTTTGAAAATGCACAAGATCAAACATCAAATATTTGTAAATAACATCGTGAAATATTATTTAAAATAACATTTTTTCTCTGTAAAATCAATTTCTACTTTCCCATTGAACGATGCATAAATTTAAAAAAGCTTATAAAACTCGGACCTATTTTCAAATATGAGCAGTAAATTTTACCTTGACACCGGGAACGAAAAAATTCTAATTTCATTGCAAGTCTATAAAATTGCTACTTTTTTTTAAAGAAAAAACCTAATACAGTTGTTTGACCGGTTCCGGTGCCGTTTTTCAACTTTTGCTGAATGTACGCAAATAAACGAAAAGTTCGTATAAACGAATGTACCTGTTAGTAGATATTTTATTCGACTTTAAACCAAACATTTATAAGAAAATATATTATCTTTTTGCTAGTAAGTTTACTGCTTGATTTTATCTGATAAGCTTCATCAGTTCCGAAGTAAGTTTACCAGTTCCGGTGCACATAACAAAAGTCATTTGTAACATTACGTACAAAGAAAAGAATTGACTATTTTTGCCAGCTAATACTAAAACTAAGTCAGTACTCTTACGAGGGCTGTTCGAAAAGAATTGGTTATTGTGCTCTTTCTCGTGATGCACGTAGGACACGATAAAAACCAATACATATCTGTATAGGGTAATTCAATACCTACACAACGATGTATAAATGTACATGTTAGACTAAGTGTAAGACATACAATTTGCCATTTAAATACACGCAGTCATTGACCACTGTAGTAAAATGGTTGGTAGAAGTGTCGACAAAAAAGATGAAATACGGGCTTAAATCAAAGCTCACTCAAAACTGGGTTGCTCTTTGAAGCAGTTGATGACTGAACTCTCTACTGCTTATGAGCCTTCTTGTGTGTCTTATGACACAGTTAGGCGATGGAAAAAGAAATTTGAGTCTGGTGTAGAGAGCATCAAAAATGCACCAAAATCAGGTAGGCCAAAATCTGCATCTCGTAACGAAATTAATATTGTTTCCAAAATAAAGGATATTATTGAAGGAGATGCCAGATTTACAATTCGTGACATTGCATGATAGGTACGCATATCGCTATCAACGGTTCACTTTATTTTGAAGAAGCATTTGAAAGTCAGAAGGATTTCTGCTAGATGGGTGCCACTTCTAGTGACCGATGAGCAAAAGAGGCAACGGGTTTAGGTGGCCAAAAATCTGCTTCAATATGAAGAAAAAAAAACAGTTTGCCAATGTTGTCACAGGTGATGAAACATGGGTCCACTATTTTGAGCCTGCCAGAAAAGTAAGCAACAAAATCTGGGCCACTCAACACAACAAACGCCCAATGGTCAAGGAGTCGCAATAAAAGTGCCGGTGAAAAAGGGCAAACGTATCACTGGGAAGTACTACAAAGACGTAGTACTTAAGAAACTGAAAAGTATTATAAGAAACGATGCCCTGTCACTGGTTTTAAGCATATCTGTCTTCTACATGACAATGCCCCAGCTCATACCTACGCAATAGTTTCGGCGTTTTCGAAAAAAATAAAAAACTAACTGTTTTGCCTCATCCCCGTATTCTCCAGACCTTGTCCCATGTGATTTTTTGTTTGTTTCTGAAATTGAAATCCTTTCTTGCTGGGTGGAAAAAGAAGTCCCGACAGGCACTTGGATCTGCCATTCATCAGTACCTTACATGTATTACTGTTCCCAAATCAGCGTACCGTGACGCCTTCAAGAAGTGGATACATCGGCTGAAAATTTGCATTTCTAGCCACGGGGAGTACTTCGAGGGCATGAAATGAACACTTTTGAGCTAACTTGTAATCTAAAGTCTCCAGATAGAAATAAGCAACATATTTCGAACAACCCTCATAAACCTGTCAGCCTTATTCATTATTTTATTATTAATTCTAGGTATCATAAACGTTAATGCACCATCACGCTTTGCATGAGAACAGGGTCATTCATGTATTTTTTCCTAGTTGAAAGACCTTGGTGAGATGAAGCAGAACTGCAACTTCATTGCAACTTCATTTGACTTTTGTCATTATTTCTGGCAAGTTCTGCTTAAAAACAGGGATAGTATATAATGTGCAAGATTAAAATAAGTTTTTGTTTTGCAATTATGCTTAAACAACAATTATTCTAGTCTCATTACTGATTAATACTTCCTAAAGATAATCTTTCTTTTAATTTTATCCATAAAATACTTTTACAAAAATCTTCAGTTTAAATTATGTCTGTCAACTTTGACATAGACATTGATATTTATTGTCCTATTGTTCAATCTTTTGCAATGTCTTTTATTAATCAGATTTCAGAGATAAAATGTACATTTAATTGCACTACACGTATACGTTCTTGCTATATATAATAAATCATACGGTATCGTATTTCAACGCTTTTATACTAGTATATTGTATATTTATTCATTAACATTTTTTCTGTGATTAATTATTAGTTGCAAAGACTCCATTGTAATAAAAGAATGAGTCATATAAAGAAAGAACATTTGTCTTTCGAAAGAAATATACTTGCAAATATACAAATGTATAACACTTTATTATATGATCTGAATATAGCTGCAATCTCATTGACAGAAAAAAATGACAAACCATATTTACTGGATTACTAGCTGAATTGGATTTTACCAATCTGGAAACAGATTAGAATTTATATTCAATGACTATGCATCAACGATTATTAATAATGTGTGCTTATAACACATAATTGAAGCTTATTGTTCTTTGTGACATATTGCTCAATTACATTCCTATAAAAGTTAAAAGTTACACAGTACAGTAAGCGCATTTCAAATAAATGATTATAATTCAACTTAAAAATATGTTTACTTCTAAAAAGTTGTTGGCACACTTTCTTACAGGTACTCGTTCATATATTTCAATATTAAAAAAACATTTTATTTCTGATGAGAAAACAAGGAAACGTTTTCATTTGGGTACATTCTGATAGTAGCCCCTTCTTCACAATTATGTGCTTTGGAAGTTGTCAAAATAGGTATCCTGGTTCAAACAGGTTTTCAGATCTTTATGTTTATATTTTTAAAATATTTTTCGATGAAGTAGTAGGGAAGATAACAACTTTTCCATTGGTGTATATAATGTGTCTCTTTCTTTCAGTTTACATATGACAGGTACCGATATACCAATAACCAATAAAAATGGCGATATGAAATTCAGCATTTACCCTTCATGTGGATTAAATAATCGGACGAAAATTATTAGAAGTCAAAAATAGAATGGCGACTAAATTATTTATTTGTGAATGTCATAAAAAAACAAAACCAGTGAATATTTCGTATTCTTTATTTATTGTCGTTTATCCGAATGGCTCGCTTGATTCTTCGGAACTGGTCAATGCGCCGGAACCGGTCAAACAACTGTAATGTACTGTAGCCAGGATTAGATTTCAGTAATTTTTTGATCGATTTAACAAAACGTTATCGTGATTTGATTTTTGAATGGTGATACATACTTTGCCTGATCACGGTCGGTAAATAACATAATCACGTGATTCAACTGAGACATCTTTTTTTCGAAAAATTGGTCCGACTCCGACTCCAGACCATTCTATTTAAAAGACCCTATTGAAAGGCATACTGTATGAGAAGAATTGAGTGACAAAAAATTAAACTTTCCAGCAAACCATTAATTTATTTAGTCTTAAAATACAGTACAAACTAAGCTCAATACGACTTCTAACTCGTTTTTTTCATGTTCAAAGCATAAAATACAGATTGTTTACATTTTCAGCAACATGTATACAAATTTTCCCCACGGGGGCCTCAATTAAAACTGGCGACAATAATATCACCTTTTTAAACAGTAAAGTTTGAAACAGCATTCGAGGTGGGAGGGAAATTCCGGGATCGCCTATAGAAAAGCCGGGATCCGGGATCGTATTAAACATATAGTAATCCCGGGAATTGACCACCTGTTCTCAGTGCCGTCGATAAATTATCGATTATTTCATGCCTTTTGTCAAAGATATGCTTGTGATATGCTTGTTGACAATTTTAATGATGTTTTTTTTTATCGTTGATGGCTATGATATATTTTTGTATTTGAATGATTTTCGCATGTACTGTAATTATGTATACATGTGTCCTGGTTGGTTATTAAATATGTTTGATAATGGAAACGTTTACAAGGGGGTTAATCCATGCGCGCGCATCCTTAAAGTTCTGATACCGCGAACACTTCATCGGCCGGTATTTCGAAGAAAAACGAGTGGTGTGAAGAAATCAGAAAAGGTATGAATTTAATTTGTTTTGCAAAGAAGATGTCCTAACTTCTAGTTTTTATATACAAAATGTCTTGAAGTAACTCTGTCCTGTTTTGTCAGTATTTCGCGTTGAATGCGATTTTGATTCTGGATAGTGCGTACACCCGGCGTTGAAATGTTACAGAAAATGAGCAAATATCGATTAAACTGGCTGTTTTAAACGACTGGAAGTTATTCTGTTGTAGAATCCTTTTCAAAAATATATTTTCAACCTTCGTTCCAATTCATTTTGTTACTAAAAAATGTATTCAAACGCACTATTTACAGAAAACAGAGATAATGATATTGCGTACACTCTAAAAATATCCAGATACTGCGTACACATAACTATGCAATTGATAGAAAGTGCATTTTATCCGAAACAGTCTAAGGTTTATAAAACGATAAAGCGGATTGCATGGGTGTCCCGTTTGAAGAATTATTTAAAATCTAAATCCTAGAAAATATTTAGAATCAACATTTATTTATGCAATTTGTTTAGGTATTTATGTAAAACCTGGTGAATAATTGTCTGTCTTGATAATGTTTTTTACTCTACATTTCAAAATAAATTACTTCTTACAGTCAAATGTATATCTTATTTCACAGTTATGTATATCTTATTTCAGAAAATGAATGTGTGAATTCTTTGCCAGTATATCTTCTCTCAGACAGCATGAGGCACGACATCGGCAAGATGGCTCCTACAAATGTAATATATGTAGTCAAGTGGCTTTTTCGGAGTTCCATTACAAAACTGCAGCGTCATTCCTCTGAACGCAAGTACGAATGTAAATGCGGCAAATCGTTCAAGACATCTCATGATTTAAAACGCCATGAACTAAGAAAGAGCCAAACAAAGGAATTCAAATGTGATGAAATGTGGCTTGGCCTTCTCTAATAATAAAGATATTAGTGATAACAAAGATAAGCACGAGAAGAGAAAACGTCATGAATGTGGAAATGGTAGCCAAAGCATTCGGGTATAAATGCAATCTTTACAGACACTCCATGGGCAAAAAAACATGGTAAATTAAATTGCACAAGAAAATAGCATAATATTTGTAACTTGAACTAAAAAATGCTTGCAGCAAGTTATTTCTTTGGAATGCGGTTCATGTTCCACGAAGTTTTAACTGTGTTTTCTTTTCATGTGTTCCTAAACAGTATTTTTGTATGTCTGAATAGTTTTTTATTTGTTTAGGTTGCGTCAGACCAAACAAATAATGGTAGCGAAATTTCAGACTCTAATGCTGTTAATTGCAAATGCCGAAAGTAGTCCGTTTTTTTAAGCGGTTACTTCCCTTTATATGTACACTAACGACGAAAAATTAAGGGGAGATCACTGCGTAAAGATTGTCAAATGACAGGCGCAGTAATTGTCAAGCAAACTAGTTCCCGAATGGTCGAAAATTTCTAATGTTGTTTTATTCTTTAATTATAGATATACATGCGTATAGTAAGCTCCATGATTGTTTACATCTGTGTTAAACAACAGGTTTAGCGTCGAAATAATAAGAGTAACGAACCCTCATTTAGAATAATATGGTTTTCTTCAGGCCGTTTACATGCAACTTCAAATCCCAGTTAAGGTCAACTCAATTTTTTTAATTGTTTAAAGTCAAATAAACATTGAAAATGAATATCAGTGTTGCAATTAGTCTTATGCCAATTTACTACAGTTAAAACACTGGAAAGCATTTGGTGGCACTATACAAAAAACAAATTGGTTTATAATCATACAACCTTCACCTTTCTGACATTCTGAGACCCAAACAAATTCAGCGCCTTCTGTGCTTTGATTATAAATACTGCACTTGAGAGGATCTTTACTTGCATATGAGAGATGGGACGAAATAGCTGCTTTGCTTGGAAATTTTTCCCACAATGTTCACCCTTCGTGCATTTTGGAGTGTCTGTAAAGATTGCATATATACCTAAATTGATACCTAAGATCTTTTTTATTAGAGAAGGCCAAGCCACATTCATCACATTTGAATTCCTTTGTTTGGCTCTTTCTTTGTTCAATCATGAGATGTCTTGAACGATTTGCCGCATTTACATTCGTACTTGCGTTCAGAGGAATGACGCTGCATGTGTGTTTTGGAATGGTACTCCGAAAAGCCACTTGAGTACATATATCACATTTGTAGGGGCCATCATGCCGATGTCTGCCTCATGTTGTCTGAGAGAAGATATACTGGCAAAAAATTCACCACAAAATCGACACACATTCATTTTCTGAAATAAGATATACATTTGACTGTTAAAAGAAGTAATTTATGTATTAAACATTATCAAGATAGACAATTATTCACCAGGTTTTACATAAATACCTAAATAAATTGCATAAATAAATGTTAATTCTAAATATGTTCTAGGATTTAGATTAAACGGTACACCCCATGGCAATCCCCTTTTATCGTTTTTATAAACCTTAGGACTGTTTCGGATAAAAATGCACTTTCTATCAATTGCATAGTTATGTGTACGCAGTATCTGGATATTTTTTAGAGTGTACGCAATATCATTATCTCTGTTTTCTGTAAATAGTGCGTTTAAATACATTTTAGTTAAAATGAATTGGAACGAAGGTTGATAAAATATATTTTTGAAAAGGATTCTACATCAGAATAACTTCCAGCCGTTTAAAACGGCCAGTTAATCGATATTTGCTCATTTTCTGTAACATTTCAACGCCGGGGTGTACGCACTATCCAAAATCAAAATCGCATTTCAACGCGAAATACTGACAAAACAGGAAAAGAGTTACTTCAAGACATTTTGTATATAAAAACAGATGTTAAGACATCTTCTTTGCAAAAAAAATTCAAATTCATACCTTTTTTTGATTTCTTTCACACCACTCGTTTTTTCTTCGAAATACGGCCGATGAAGTGCTCTCGCGGTATCAGAACTTTAAGGAATGCGCACGCATGATTAACCCCCTTGGTTTATCTAATAACAGCCGTACTAGAAATACTACAATTTGTACGAAAATAAAGTTTAAATTATTATTATAATTGTTGTTATTGTTGTTGTTATTATAATTGTTGTTATTATTATTATTATTATTATTATTATTATTATTATTATTTGAATGATTTTGTAGAGCTTTTTGAATAAGTTTGATTTGAAGTAGTTATGAAAAAAATCTTTCAGCGTATTTTTTCACAGATGAGAGCGTTAATTGACCTCAGAATGTCACATACCGATACTCTTATTTAAATATGGTAAGTACATGTACTGGCAGTGGAAGTCATTGTATATTGGTTTCGAGATATTTACACAAATGACACGTGCCCTTTTATAATATTATTAGAGACACCTGTCTGGTGAACCAAAGCGTGATTGCTACGTAAAGTGAGATTAAGCGGGTTTTTTTTTATTTTATTAAAATACATTTTGTTTGATTTGTCACGGAACATATAAATCTCTTATATAAATCTCTGGATTTTAATTTCCCTACTTTGATATAAATTTTTATAGTAATTTCAACTTGTCAAATAGAATCAGGCTTGTCATGTTCAAATCATTTTACTCCTATCAATATATGAGTATATTGTACCTAAATATTAAAATATAGATATTAAAATATTAAAACAAACGTTTTAATAGGATAGATTATCATTTTCCCTATGAAATCATTACGATACGTGTACAATATTTTAAACAGAATATCTTTGATCTAACATATTATCACATTCAGAAAAGCCGGGATAGTATGAGATATATAGAGATCCCGGGAATAAACCACTGCCATGTCATATTCAGAAAAGCCGGGATCGTATAAAACAAAGAGAGATCCCGGGAATTGACCGTCTGCCATATGACATTCAGAAGAGCAGGGATAGTATTAGATATATAGAGATCCCGGGAATTGACCGTCTGCCATATGACATTCAGAAAAGCCGGGATAGTATTAGATATATAGAGATCCCGGGAATTGACCGTCTGCCATATGACATTTAGAAAAGCCGGGATAGTATTAGATATATAAGAATCCGGGAATTGACCGTCTTGCCATATGACATTCAGAAAAAGCAGGGATCGTATTAATATATAGAGATCCCGGAATTGACCGTCTGCCATATGACATTCAGAAAAGCCGGATAGTATTAGATTTATAGAGATCCCGGGAATTGACCGTCTTGCCATATGTCATTTCAGAAAAGCAGGAATAGTATTAGATATAATAGAGATCCCGGGAAATTGACCGTCTGCCATATGACATTCAGAAAAGCCCAAGATAGTATTAGATATATATAGAGATCCCGGGATTTGACCGTCTGCCATAATGACATTAAAAGCAGGGATAGTATTGGAATATAGAGATCCCCGGGGAATTGACCGTCCTGCCCATATGACATTCAGAAAGCCGGGATAGTATTAGAATATATAGAGATCCCGGAGGGAATTGTTTACCGTCTGCCATATACATTCAGAAAAGCAGGGATAGTATTAGATATATAGAGATCCCGGGAATTGACCGTCTGCCATATGACATTCAGAAAAGCAGGGATAGTATTAGATATATAGAGATCCCGGAATTGACCGTCTGCCATATGACATTCAGAAACGCCAAGATAGTATTAGATATATAGAGATCCCGGGATTTGACCGTCTGCCATATTGACATTCAGAAAAGCAGGGATAGTATTTGGATATATAGAGATCCCGGGGAATTGACCGTCTGCCATATGACATTCAGAAAAAGCCGGGATAGTATTAGATATATAGAGATCCCGGGAATTGACCGTCTGCCATATGACATTCAGAAAAGCAGGGATAGTATTAGATATATAGAGATCCCGGGAATTGACCGTCTGCCATATGACATTTAGAAAAAGCCCGGATAGTATTAGAGATATATAGAGATCCCGGGAATTGACCGCTCTGCCATATGACATTTCAGAAAAGCACAGGGATCGTATTAGATATATAGAGATCCCGGGAATTGACCGTCTGCCATATGACATTCAGAAAAGCCGGGATAGTATTAAGATATATAGAGATCCCGGGAATTGACCGTCTGCCATATGACATTCAGAAAAAGCCGGGATAGTATTAGATATATAGAGAATCCCGGGAATTGACCGTCTGCCATATGACATTCAGAAAAGCCGGGATAGTATTAGATATATAGGAGATCCCGGGAATTGACCGTCTGCCATATGACATTCAGAAAAGCAGGGATAGTATTAGATATATAGAGATCCCGGGAATTGACCGTCTGCCATATGACATTCAGAAAAGCCGGGATAGTATTAGATATATAGAGATCCCGGGAATTGACCGTCTGCCATATGACATTCAGAAAAGCCAAGATAGTATTAGATATATAGAGATCCCGGGATTTGTCCACTGCCATGTCACATTCAGAAAAGCCGGGATAGTATTAGATATATAGAGATCCCGGGATTTGTCCACTGCCATGTCACATTCAGAAAAGCCGGGGTCGTATTAGATATATAGAGATCCCGGGATTTGTCCACTGCCATGTCACATTCATAAAAGCCAGACTCGTATTAAACAAAGAGAGTATCGGGAATTGACCGTCTGCCATATCACATTTGAAGAATAGCCGGGATTGTATTATAGATAAATAGAGATCCAAGCAGGATCACATTACGAAAAGCCGGGATCGTACTAGACAAGCTGTGTCTATCATCATCATCATCGTCGTCATCATTATCATCTGTTATTTCTTTGCAGCAATGCAATAAATTTGCACATACTTTGGTTAACAAAATAATATCTTTTAATATAAAGGTTACGAATATTTTTGTATAACATGGGCATATAAGATAAAAATGAAATTCGACTTCTAAGTCTCTTAAAGAACAACATTTGCAGTAATTGTATTCTATTTCTAGCATATCTGCCAGTTTGTATTATTCGGTTGTGTGCAGAAGTTCTTAATCTAGTTACAAATAGTCTCTAATATTCAGGCAATATATCTAAATAGCTTTCGTTACAAAAAAATCACATATACAGACATATAAATAAGCATATGTTTCAACATATTAAATCATTTTAAAGCTGCAATCCTCCAGGTAAACGAAATCATCTCAAGAAAATCACACTTGCGAAAAATGTACTAAGATTTTAAAATTCATGTAATAAATCTACGTGATATATGCGATTAATGCATGATTTTGTCGTTTTTATTACCATTCAGATTGATTGTATTTCTTTATGCGGGATAGAAATCTTACAAAGAACCAGGAATGTATATTATATATAAACGTTCCTGAAAAATCGAAAACCACGTGGCAATGACTTTTTTCAAATATTAGGATTCACAATAGACGAAAATAAGATAAGTGTTGATATATCAAATCTATTCTTATAAAAACATATATAAAAGTATTATAAAAGTAAAATTATTTTGCCAAGTACATACATTTTCACAATTTTTATTAAAAATGCTTGTGCTTAATCTGTGCTTCGTAATAAATTGCTTAATATATATTTATAATATTATATATATTATTATATATATATGTATAATTGACCCAGAGACATTTTGCAGACGTATTTATGTAAACTACATATAATCTTTACTGTCACCCAGAATTTATTTCATTAATACAAAGATTTGTATCTGTAAGCGACGCTGGGACAATTAACAGGATCATATGTTGTATATACAATAATGCGGCACAGGGCCATAATATCATAAATCAACAGGGTGCATAACATTACATCAGATTACGTCAGTTGTGCTAGTTATTTAATTATGATCCCAGGCGCTGTGCCGTAATTGGACTGGCATATCGATGTTGTGGTATGTGTGTATATAATCTCTCATTTCTATAACAATTTATCTGATGTATAACTTCAAATTTGCGACATGTAGAAATGTAAACGATAGAACGTACACAATACGTTTAATGCTATGCATCATGACGTTGAGAATGTAACTGCATCAACTTGACACACTCAGGTTGACAACACGGCACTTTCCTCGATTAACATTAAATTTTGTAAACGATTTTGCAACTTCCATATATGGAATTATCACAAAAATAGACAAATAGGCGGAGCCAATTTTCACGAAAGCAGAATATAAAGAGTGTACAAAAATATTTCAAATTACATTGGGGCCTCCGTGGCCGAGTGGTTAAAGTCGCTGACTTGAGATCACAGGTCCCTCACCACTGTGGGTTCGATCCTCACTCGGGTCGAAATCTTTCATGTGGGGAAGCCATCCAGCTGGCTTACGGAAGGTCGGTGGTTCTACCCAGGTGCCCGCTCGTGCCTGAAATAATGCCCGAAGGGGCACCTGGGGTCTTCCTCCACCAATAAAGCTGGAAAAAAATCGACGAAAAATCTCGGCGGGACGCTCTAGGATGACCCGACTTGAGTGTACGGTCGCCCATATGGGCTTTCCGGCGGCGACCTTAAATAAACGCATAAAAAAAAAAATTCAAATTACATATATATAGAAACTGTTATAAATTTCAAATATTGAACATCCTTTGATTTTGTTAAAACGTATTCTAGTACAGGATATTCAAGTAATGCAAAACTGGTTAAGATATAATGTAACAACGTTTATACTGATAATGAGCATAATAATATGCAAAAACTAAAGTTGATGAATTATACGGTGGCACAAAGGTGACATGTGTGTGTTTTTATTTATCTCGTGGCCACGAGATATTATGTCGTGGCCACGAGTTACTAAGTCGTGGCAACGAGATAGCTAAGTCGTGGCCACGAGATACTATGTGGTGGCCACGAGTAACTAAGTCGTGGCCACGAGTTAATAAGTCGTGGCCACGAGAAAGCTAAGTCGTGGCCACGAGATACTATGTCGTGACCACGAGTTACTAAGTCGTGGCCACGAGATAGCTAACTCGTGGCCACGAGATACTATGTCGTGGCCACGAGTTACTAAGTCGTGGCCACGAGTTAGTAAGTCGTGGCCACAAGTTAATTACCCAATCAGAATACACTATATATATTATGAATTGTTTTAACTTAACAACTTACTTTTACATGCAACATTAAGCTTTGAAAATACTGAAGATAATCACTTTGAACTTGTCTTTAGAATTATATTAGAAAGTAACCTTTAAAAACATTTACTTTGACTAAAGCTCTTTGTTGGGACATTTTTGTGATCTTATTGGTCAGTTTGTACGTACTATGGCCTGTTAGCCTTGTTTTTATGATAACATGAGGAAGGAATAAGTTCTGGTTTATTTTATTTGGAAGGAACATGGCCCATGGACAGTAGATAGCCTATAAGGTAAAGTCCTTGTCTGATAAATAATTAAGAAGGGATAAGCCATGGTTTATATAACCCAGAAATATCATTGCACCTGATCAGTAGATGACGTCTAATAATTTCGAGGTCATTGGGTCAAAAATCAGGGTCACAGTGACGCTAAATGTAAAATTATTTACCAGTCAATAAGTAGTATAAATGGCACTTTTACAGGCTGGTGAAGTAGGGGCATCCTTGTACTATAGCACATGTCTAGTAAATTATGGAAATTCATATAAATGGTGTTATCTGGTTGGTTATTTATCTCGTGGCCAGGACTTAGCTATCTCGTGGCCACGACTTAGTAACTCGTGGCCACGACATAGTATCTCGTGGCCACGACTTAGCTATCTCGAGGCCACGACTGACTAACTCGTGGCCACGACATAGTATCTCGTGGCCACGACTTAGCTATCTCGTAGAACTGATTGTCCGGTAAATATATATGATCCCAGTACTATATGGTAAAAATAAAAAGTTATGTAAGAAAATGTACATACAACTTTGGTTTTAATTTTACTATTGTTAAAAGTTTTTTCTTGTCAAGTCATATGCTAGAATTAATGCTACTAATGTAATAGTAAATGCTACTTCTAGGAAAGACAACATCCAGAATCTGGTCTGTATAAGTATTTAGTCGTATCAAAATCTCTATCAGATGTTGACTTGAAAAGTTGAAAGTGGTAAAGTAGCAGATTAACTGCAAATGTTATTCATTCCTATGCAAATTGGAATTCCCACAGTAAAATTTATTTGTCGTTGAATATAGTCTTATCAATAGTTTTTACTTGAAATATATTTAACATTAGGCAGTAAGTTACCTGGTGTGTTTTGTTTTTTATTATTTTTTTTAGTTTCTTTATCTAGGAAATGTGGTATTTACAACGTTTTAAAACTGATATGCCTATAATCCTTTAAAGTCCGCTGATAATGATTGTAAAAAGGCATAGAATGGCAATCATGCAAGTGAATTATGTTTGGTGAATAACTAAACACATAAAAGTTGTGGTAAACGGAAACTACGCCGGTGCGTGTTCTTGTTTCCTTCTTGTCGCCGACGGTAAATACCGAAAATGAGCGGATAAATACGTTTATTTACGATAATGTAGTGGGCGGGAAAATGTGCGGAGCTTATTTTATCTCCTATTGAAAAACGTGTAAAGCTGGATTATGATGATCCGAATCATGATGGTTCGACAATGTAAAGCTAAGAAAGTAACATCTATTTTGTCGGCGTATGCACGAACAATGAGTATTCCGCATGTTAAGATGAACACTTGGTATTGCTACTATCAGCAAAACAGTTAATGTTTTGTGGTTTAACAAAATGTATTTTGTTGAAATGCATGTTAACAATGTTAAATTGGCAAACTCACATTGGAGTTTACATAGTTACAAAGAAATAAATTGTATTTTGTCCGTAAACAAACTGTTCTACTCAGATCAACAAGGCTGGATTTTAGGCAACAAATAGCCTCCATAATCCGGCGCGTCTACTTTCTAGCGAGGAATTTAACATGTGTCTGAAGAATTATATATTTATTAGCAATTAATTTGACTAGCGCAAAAAGTAGGTTATTCACCGTAAACAAAATGACTGTAGCACGTGTGTGACATAAACACATGCATGTATACCTCAAAATAAAAACAGGCAAATAACAATTAAATTGTTTTATGTTTGTTTTGTGGCAATATACTGAAATACTTCTTACCTTATAGAACTTATTTGAAATCATTGACTCAAATCTGACACAAACTTATAAGTTCAGTAGATTCAAACTATAATGGGGTATACCATTTAAACGGTGTTGAAATAATTACCATGGGTCAAATATTTTACATATTCAACTGTCATTGATATGAATGGTGCGGTGACATTTAAGGGTGTTAAACCAAGTAATGATCTTATTAATAATAACAATATCACGTGTTAAAATGATTAAATATTTGTAATCATGTTTGTAAGTGTATAAAAGTTTTATAAACATTCTTCAAAAATAGAAGCCCATTACATTCAAAAAAGGTTTTTCAAAAATCACTTTGCTGATAAAACATACAAATGTAAATATTAAACAAATATATAAGAAAGAAACAAAAGCGAGCCCTATTTCTTATATATAGTCATGTATACTAAGGCGTTGTTACATGTATCTAAATAATATTGTTCTACGCAGTATTATAAAGGCTATAAATAATCATTTGAAAGAAAAAAGTTTTACCCGCTTAAACTTGTTTCTCCTGATAATCGACCGGTTAAAATTATAAAAATATGCACATGAATTTCTGACAAGGAAAATTGTATTAGAATATTTTTGTGTGATCTAAAACAATAGATGTATCAAGTTACCGTTTTATGTATAATGACCCAACATGTTTATATGAAACTATATGTGTGTACAGTAGTACATGTATTAGTAGTAGAAAGAGCACCGAAACACGAGGCTATCTGATTTGTACGAGGGGACGTAGCCCCCGAGTATAAATCAGATTGCCGAGTGTTTTGGTGTTCTTTCTCTTTAGTATCATAGTCAAACAAAAACACGTTCCCTGCTGTCACAATATGAAACCCCTGAAAAAATTAACCAATTAACGTGCATTTGAATATGATATTTCTGCCCCTTTTCCTTTCACTGCCGACCCAGCAAAAATGAACCAATCAACGGGCATTATCTGGAGTGCGGGTAACTGATACCTTCACTCCAGTTACCGCACTGTGCATGTATATGTATACGATTTAACTCTGACATTTTTTCAACAGAAAGGTCCCCAAACTATGATTCAATTATTATTATTGTAAACATAAGAAGGAAACAATTTCCATTATGTACAGTTATATCACGTCTTTAATTACAGCCGTGGTTATATCAAACTTTATAGATAGACACATTGTTTATTATTTTAGTGATATGTGTTACATCATTCTATATGAACATATTTTTACAAAGTAAATAGAAAATACATGGTTAATGTCGAGATGGAGAATGTTTATCCGGTGAGCGAGAAAGTGTATCTTGGCGAGCTTTAGCAATCATAATTATAATGTTATTTGGTTACTGTATTTTATTCCTATGAAATAAAATGAGTAGATTATCGCACATGCTTTATAATGTTTCAATATGCGTTTATGTATGTTCACTTTTCCGGTCATGCATAGCTGCGAGCACAGATTTGTTGGAAATATAATTACATTTGTATGTATTGAATGTTTGTGAATGCTTCTAAAAGTAATGTTGTGCATTTTAGACCAAATTCTTTTCAACATTCAGATTTCATTTTTAAGTGTGGTAATTCTGTTATAGAGTTTTCTAATAAGTATCTATGTATCTTTGTATTTTATTAACAGAACATCTTGATTATAATATCACTGCAAAAACAGTAGCACAAAGTGCTGGTCGTACCTTGGGGCTTCTCATTGCTAAATACAAAAATCAAGGTGGTCTACCCTATGAAGTCTATACCAAATGGTATTATTCATATGTACTCCCTGTTATTACTTATGGGGCGGCTATATGGGGGATCAAGTCTTTCTCTTGTATTACAGCAATACATCATAGAGCAATGAGATTCTACCTTGGCACTGGTAAATATACACCAAATGCAGCTATACAAGGAGATATGGGTTGGAATCCAATTACTGTTGACCAGTGGAAAGCTATATGTAATCACTGGTACCGATGTTGTAATTATGATATTCGTAGAACCTATAAGAGAATTTTTGATTGGGCTTTGTCTAAAAGCAGTAATAGGTGTAAAAATTGGCCATTCTTGGTAAAGAATAAGTTAGTTTCTTATAATTTAGCATCCTATATTCAACCACCTTTCCATCGTAAATATCTCGTATCTGATATGACAGATGCTATTATTGATGCTCATATTTTGCAATGGAGAACAGATATTGATCGAGTGTCAAGTGTTAATGGGACAGGTCGTAATAAATTAAGGACATACAAACTTTTAAAAGCTAATTATGAAGTTGAAACGTATTGTAAATTACAATTACCATATGCACATAGATCTGCGTTAGCAAAATTTAGATGTGGCGTAGCACCACTTCGACTAGAAACTGGTCGTTATTAAAGATTACCTGAATCTGAAAGAGTGTGTCCATTTTGCAAAGACTTGGTGGAAAACGAAATCCATGTGTTATTGAAATGTCCAACTTACTCTGTTGATAGGAATTTACTTTTAGAAAAGGCAGTTATATTAAATACAAATTTTGAATTACTTAATGATATTGATAAGTTTCTATTTTTGTTTACCCACCCAGAAATGATACGTACATTAGCAAAAACCTGCTGCAATATATTAAAACTTCAAAATAACACTCTGTATAATAGCAATGTTAACACAATATAGACTTAGAATTATAAAATTTAAACTTAAAATTATTGGTTTGCCTCCAGTCAAATTTTAAATGATATTTTAACAAACTCTCATATTTTTAATTTTTTTTATTCTTCTTATCATTCAGTGAAAGTCGGATGTTTGTATGTAAAACTATTGTAATAATTGTCTTCACAACTGACTTGATATGACATATTTTATTTCTTAACAAAATTGGACTGTATTTTATCATGTTTATATCAGTTTAAATATGAACTATCATGTTTTAATGTATACAGAGTTGCATTCTGTATTAGCAAGGTAAATTCTGCCAATTAGACCACTCCATAATCAAAGATAACCTCTAGACAAATAATATTATAAAGATGCACACTTTTTTTTTTAGTGAGCTTTCATTTAAGTTGTTACCTTTTAATAGAGAGCTTTTATTAGAGCTGTTACTATTGGCAGATTTTACAGTGGTTATTATGTGATGTTTTAATATGCATTTGATTTTAATGTGTAATATATTTGCATATATATGTGCATATATTTCATATATACACATACATATGCCCATAACATAACAGAATATGGTTTTAATTGTAAAATATGTAAAATATCATAAGTCTCCTGTAATTCTACTTAAAGAATGGCTATGTACAATGTAATGTTTATCTTTTATTTTGAAATATATTTAATTGTACACAGATGAGACTAAAATAAAATAAAATATATTTGTAGCTGTAGTTAAGTCGATATTGACTTTTTGATGAGAATGACAACCGACTTTATCTTGTTCTCTTAACCTCATGTAAAAAGTTCATGAAACAAGCTCAAATTCCGCTAAGGGCATTTATTCGTTTCTTTTCAGATAAGATATTATTGTTCATGTTTTAGCAAAGTTCATTATTGTACTTAAAGCTGCACGCCTCCAGATGAGTCAAAAAAGTTCAAGATAATCAAAAATGAGAAAAATGTACTAAAATCTTAAGCAAGGTAAAACATTCAAGATACAAATGATATTTTACATGTTAAGAGCGGTTTAAGACTGATTTTGCAGTATTCTATCAACATATTTCTACTGCGTTACTAACGCAGTAAGGGCTGTTTTTTTTGGCATATGTTGACCATATGTGTAATTTACGTGGATTTAAAATGCTGTGTGCAATGTGTAAATTACTTTCTTTGTTCACTTCACAATATTTTACTTTTGAATACATTTTTAAAAATATCATGAAAATTAACATAAATCTGGAGGCGTGCTGCTTTAAATAATTTATTGAGACGTCTATTGTCGGCCTATAAACATCGTCTGAAATATTTTCACGTGGATAACTTGCTCTACCTTACGAGGAAAAAGACAAACTGATTGCACAAAAAATAATGATATTTATTCAAATTTCATTACTGGCTAATGTTTAGACTTTGAGTAGGACATATATATATATAATTAAAACTGTTTTGCGATAGTAATTTGTAACGATTGTTATGTAAATCATGAGATTTTCAAGGTCATAAATTAAAACGCTCTTAACGATATGGCTATTGACAATTTAAACATTAAATTTAAAGTGTTTACATACCTCAGAATGACAATAGAATACCTCAAGTGAGATAAGTGTTAAGGCTATCGTAAGATCTCATTATTGATACATGTACGTCATTGTTTAAAAAAGCAATTTGAAAACTAAATATTTCAGTGTTAACTTTAACGAAAAAGTAAGTCGTGAATTTATATTAATTTCAGGCATACTTTCTTCTAAAGCAGCTTTATAAAAGGTAAGTCTCATACAATTTTTTAGTTATTTCTTAAATGTATAAATTATTTTATATTTTTTTATCATTATAATTATCATTATTTCTATAAACAGCACTACTATTATCTTATTTTCATCATCATTTTAATAATAATATTGATAATAATTATTGAACAATTTTATTCATATCATTTTAAGTTTATAATTATTATTATTATTATTTATATTACCATTATTGTTATTATTATTATTATTATTATTATTAAATCATTTTCATAATTAACATTATAATTACTTTTATTATTTATCCTTATTAATATTTTATTTATATCATTTTTTTATTCAAAATTTCTATTCTTATCATTTTTTTTTCTTCTTCTTATAATAATAATAATAATAATAATAATAATAATAATAATAATAATAATAATAATTGGATTTATTAATATTATTATTATTATTATTATTAAATCATTTTCATAATTAACATTATAATTACTTTTATTATTTAATATCCTTATTATTATTTCATTTATATCATTTTTTATTCAAAATTTCCATTCTTATCATTTTTTTCTTCTTCACCTGCTTTTAATAATGATAATAATAATAAAAATAATAATAATAATAATAAAATAAAAAATTATTATTATAATTATTATTATTATTATTATCATTATTATTATTATTATTATTAAATTATTTTCATGAATAACATAATTATTACTTTTATTATTTATTATTATTATTTTATTTATATCAATTTTTTATTCAAAATTCCAATTCTTATCATTATTTTCTTCTTCTTCTTCTTCTTCTTCGTATAATTACTATTATCATTATTATTATTATTATTATTATTATTTATCATTATCATTGTTATAAGTATTATTATTTATTTATTATTATTATTATTATTATTATTATTATTATTGTTATTGTTATTATTAATATTATTTTTTTTTAACTTAATTTTTACTATTCTTTAAGATTACCGTGAAGTAATACCTAAGTGACAGTACTGGAATAACATACATAGAAAATAAACCCGTGCACGAGTAGTTAATGTCAATGTCAATTACTCGAATAATTTCTTATCTCGGTCGAGTATTCGATTTTGCCTTGGACGTTTTATTTTTAGAATTCAACGCATATATTTGCTTTGTTTGCGCTTTGAACGTGCATGAAGTTGAATATCGTGAAATCTCATCCATATCAAAGGTTAACAAAAAATATTATTACTAAAAACAAAGTGTGTGTCATTTTACTGAGCAATGGCCAAATGATTCCTATATTAATAACTTATCACTCTTTCTTATCAACATTTTGCAATCCACTGGTTTACAGTGAAATATAAAAATGCTTAATCTGCTTCATAAATAAGGTGTTATAATAATTTAACATCTATTATTGTTTTGAAGGTGTTAGCTACAGTTAAATACATGCATAAAGGCATAATGGAAACTGTATAGAATTTATATGAACTCTGCACAATTTAGAAGTTGATATAAGAAACATTTTAAGCAGAAAACTTGGGGGTAATCAATCTCAATCAACAGCCTCCTGAGTAAGTTTGAAAATCCGGAATTTTCGCAAATTCAACTACCCTTTTGAATATAGTTTCAATTAAAAAAATGTAAATCAAACAGTAATTTGGAAGGAAATAGACGATTATTGGACGTTAATATAAAGATTGCACAAAAATTAAACGCTGGGCGAGCATTCAAAGTTGAGCCTCCCATTGGGTTTTTCCATTCTTCCATTGGGTGTTATGTAGCCCATGGGGCTCCTATTGGGTATAAACCCCTTTTTAATAAGATGGGGATTATCTCAATCTCAAGCTATATGCCCTATTTGATATTTAAGTCATTTCAAGGGCAGATCACTGTTACATAAGCCTGACATACCTTGTTAATGTTTGCATTGTATCACTGGTCACACAGGAATTAATTTCATTTATTATTTGCAAATTCATCTTAAGTTTGGACACTGAAAATCTTAAAAACTTAGGCCATTTTTTGATGAAATATTTTCAAGAAAAGAAAAACCACAAAAAACCTCTCTTTGTCTTGCTAATCTTGATTGTGAACTACCTGCGTTTGAAATATATCAAGGTCAGATAACTCGAAAACGGTATCGGAGACACCATTTCTTATTTGCATGAAATGTTTCTATCATCATATTCTAGATTATGTAAAACTTGAGAAAAATATTTTTGACACCATTCATGTAAAATGTAAACGTCAATATAAGTTTTAAAACATTACCAAAACTGTGTTGAATTTTACATTACTTTTTACATTGCACATTTATATAATTTAAGATATTTGTTAAATGAAGCTTAAATATCATCTCACATATGTTAATGCGGCATGTTTTGATTTTTTTTACCTTTTACCTTTTATCCGTTTATATAATTATTATCTAAGGACTTTTAGACTATTTATAGTCAAATGCATGAAGTCAGTTGCAAATATTGTATACTTAATAAAGTGGCCAAGTACGTAGAAATTTGTTTAGTTTAAACATATTTATTTATACTCCATTGCGAAACAAGTTATTGCAAATTATATCATTCGCTTTCGAGTCCGCTTCCTGGGAACAACCAGTACTGGTGTCATATGAAGAAACATGGTCGTGACCCGAGTAGGGCTCGAACCCATGATCTCTGGGTTGAGAGGCAGACACCTTAACCACTAGGCCACCGCTACGTATAGGTTAAAGTTTATTAGTACGTTTTAACAAAAATAAATTGGTCAGGCGCGGCGCAGCCGCGCGACTAATTTATTTTTGTAAATGCGTACTAATAAATTTTAACCGGCTTAGTGTTTTAAATCATTTTTGTACACTCTCAACAGGTCTCCGCCCTCTTTCGTCACGCGATATTGATTGACACCTCGACACAAAAATCATGCCTGTCAATATCGGCGACGTCTGATTTTTACCGCCAAGTATGCAAAGTAGAATTCGTGAAGGTTAAGGACTATGTTAAATGTTTATAGTTATGATGTTTATAAGGGCATTGGAATTCGCATTCATGACGAAGGATTGTGTTTACTGCTTTAACAAATAAAGTCTACGGACGAGTAATTTGTTAGAACAAAGTTAGGTACCTGTCCAGTCAATGTTGCTCTTTTACTTTAATTATTAATTGGAAAATAAGCCTGGATGTCACACCTTTTCTCATTTTTATTCAAAATCTCATAGCAGCTTTGCGGCCATTTTTATTGTGAATATAATTCGGTACCAGTAAGTAATGCTAATTTTATCAAAAAAATTGAACTTCCCTACCTTTTCCATGCCGTGTTCAAAATATTGATTTACCTGAAATGGGGTCTCAGTTATTACACATGGGCATTCAAGCTAGAATTCCCCAGGTGTTGTTTATTTTCAAATGTAACAAGTTCTTTAAGGAAACTTTAAAGTGGCATAATGCTCATATTTTCAAAGTCAAGTTGAGCTGAATTGACTTTATATTTCAAAAGGTTGACTGTCAAAAATTAAATGGTGTTTAACGAACCGTTGATATTGGAAAATGTTTACTTATTAATAATATTAGAGATTTTTAGCTTGAGCCGATGCCGACAAACGAAGACGGAGACGGCTATTTCTAAGGGGGCGTTTCAAAATGATTTTTTTTAAAGAAAACAGAAGGCCGAGCAAAATTTAATGATTGTATTTATTTCTTTTACAAAAAAGCGTTCACAAGTACTTTTTGAAAAACTAGTTTGAGTCATCCGAAGATGTCTCCACACCAAGCTGACGGAGCAATCTTGGGACTTTATTCTTAATAAAGTCGTTGTTTAACAACTGATTTTCACGAATAATGTCGGCCAGCGGCCTCTTTCTTCTTCTCCGTCTCTGTGTGCGTGGCGGCGTAGGATCTTCTTCTTGCGACGATGTAAGTGCATTTGAAATGCTTTCCCTCAAATCAGCTAATGTTCCTGGCTGACTTTCCTGGTTTGTCTGACTTTCTATTTGACTGGCCTCGTTTTGTCTTGTGTCAACCCCTGTATTCTGAAGACGGCGCTCCATAGCATCTATCTGCATTGCTTCGCCTCTAAAAAGATAACCGAAACGAGAAAATATTATATTTAAAGACGTTTAAATCGCATGTTAGATAACAGTAACTTACTGATTTAAAGTAGAAGTGTAAAACGCTATAAGAAGCAAAATATGAATTAAATTTTGAAAATTACAGCTTTAATGTTATTGTTGATTTTTTTTATTTACGGAGTGGGGGGGGGGGGTAGCTTATTCAAAAATCGTACCGAATGTCTGAATCTTGAATGCTTTCCAGTCTCATCTTCGTTATTTGGACAGTTTTCCCGACATTCTATCTCTGAGCTGTCTAAGATTGCCACTATGGTAAAGAGCTCTTGCATCTTCGGGTAATTGATCAAGATTCTGTCGCACTTCATCTAGGACATCAGACCAATTTGTAAGATGTGAACAATAAGCCCTCAAAATCAAAAGAGTTTCCTCCTTGCCAATTTTTACGGGCTTTCTACGTCTTTGAAGCAGTGTGCCTGGTGAAAAAAATAGTCTTTTTTTATACATTGTATTTTAAATTATTAGAATTAATAACACTATTTGATGAATCACAATAAATGATTTCTCTCTCTGAACAAATGAACAAAATAAAAAGGAAAGAAGTCACACACGCAGCAAAGAAACTAGAAAACATATAATATACTAGTATATGGCCTTAAATTATTTCAGGCGTGAATTTATACCTGTAACTATCCGTTGAATTCCCTTTGTAATTTCAACACTAACGATTTACATCGAAGTACCATAAATTATATAGGTATGTGTTTTTATATAAATTATTTAAAAAATAAAGAAATGTTAAATAATTTAAAGACAATAAAAGGCAGTACTTACCAACATTACTTCCACCATCCATTTTACATCGACAAACATTTGTGTAACATAACCCACGTGAATTCCGTGCTGGAATTTTTGCTATATATGACAGATAAATTGTACAATATAACAGTACAAAAAGATAATAATAATTTATGATGCACATTTATACTTGTTTCACGCTAATATTTCAATTATATCAAATGAAAATAAATGTAAAAATATATTGAAGGGAGGTTTTTCTCTTATTTTAGGGAACAATGGACAGTGAATCAATCAGAACAATAAGTTACATTTTACCAGCTTTGGTTAAGTCTCCCCCAGACATCACCAATTATTTTGAACTCATTTGCATGATTTTAGAACTCATTCGACCGCCGCCTAACCCGATACTTAATATAAGGCATAGACTTTTTGGAATCGTTGAAGACATTTATTGCGGCAGAAATGTGTTTTCTTTAATCTCTTCCCATCGATACCAGTTCTTCCAAGTGACAGGGGAAACTCCTGAGACATTTTTAGATTTGTTACATACTCTTCGTATTACATCATACAGGCCTCATAAACTTTCTGCAAGAAACAGAGTTCTTCTTGTGCTTATGTGGTTTCGAACATACCCGACTTTTATGATGTTGTCATCATTGTTCAACATATCAGTGCCAAGTGTGACAATGAAAATAAGGTTGCTTATCCCAATTTTCTATTTACGACTAAAAACATTCGTCGTTTGGCCACTGGATCGTGAGTGGTTTTCTATGAGAGGAACTTGGAATAGAATTCCAATAGCCGTAGGAGCTATTGATGGAACTTCTCATGAAATCAATAGGCCTATGAATGAACCACAGGAACAGGTTTATTCGGGACATCGACAGTACCATGCAAGTCATTCACAAATAATAGTTGATTGTCATGGTACTATAATATATATGCAAAGTGGGTTTCTTGGTAATCAAAACGATGCCCAGCAGTATCATATGTTACCTCAGATTGGCACAGCTTTACCAATTCCAGAAAATTGCGTTTTTTACTTGCCGATAAAATTTATCCGAATAATGACAATATAATATGACACCATGTACGTCAGCACAAATACGCCGGAAACAAGAGCGTCAACGAAGAAAGTGCCTTAAACCTAACAAAATTACAATGAAATACCGTGTATGTGTTGAACACGCTATGGCTGAAATTAAACGTTACAGTTCAATTTCAAGTGTATGGAGACACAAATGGAATGTTCTTCCAAAAATTGTATATATTTGTACTTACCTTACCAGTCGTAAGAAGGTTATAGGACTTACTGTGTAATTATTTAATAGAGTAATAAAAAGTTTGAGATAACCTCCCAAAAATCGATCCGTTGTTCGTCTCCGGCTATCGTTATCAATAAAAGCTGAAAATCTCTTATATAAAAATAGGATACAATTTTAAGTACGCCTTAAATTTAAAAAGATTGTCCCACTCTTTTTATAAACTAAGCGTTATAGATAAATTCTAATAGATCTTTACAGAAATTTCATTTGGATCTGTGTGTTATTTATTGTTTATGCGAACCTTATTATCAAATTGAAAGGAATTATGGCAAAATGAAAACTTATTTTGATATTCACCCGTTCACTTACTGTATACCCTTGGAAGGGCATAATATCACTTTAAACAACATGCAAAACGTCAAAACATATACATGTAAATCTCTGTACTATAATATTAAAACTGCTGTATTGCATAGAAAACAAAATGCTAGAAAACCAGTAATGTTTTCAGTTAAAACGTTCAGATTGAAATTTCGGATTAAAAAAACTGTTCATCTATTACATATAATTTTTGTTTCTGGAGGGAAAAGGTAATTTAATATTCACGGCTACTTTCTCTTTAATCCTATGCATTTCTATGAAAAAAATGTCCACGATATTATAAGATACGTGTTCTCTGAATGTACACAAAAAAAACAAAGCACACAAGTCATGCGGAATAGCGTCGGTTAATCAGTTCATTCGATTGACCTGGTTAGTAGTACTGGTTGTTTAATGCTCATTACTAAAATAAATTCTTTCAAAATTTGAAAAAACACTGCCATCTCATTGGACAACAAATAATTTCAAACACTAAGTGTATGTAGAGGAATTTAAAGTCAATTACTTTTTATTCAAATATAGATATTTATAGAAATTGCATGTAACTGGAAATAGATGTTTTAAGAAAGTAGTCAAAGCTGGCTTAAGCCGGTTTTTAGTGTAAATTAGTGCGATAATAATTACCAATAACAATTGATACATTGTTTGACTTGGAAGAAGTTAAAGGTATCGTGATTTTATATAACGTTATATAGATAAAATAAACTAAATATGTAGGTAAATAAAATAACAGTCATAATTTTTATGTTCAATGTTATAAATAAAAGGTAGTCTATATTAGAAAGAAATATTTTTTTCAGAATACCACAGTATGAAATAACACTCGTTTCAAGGATTTTCCAGTAAGTACCCGTATTACTCTTTTTAATTCGTCAATTGGTCCATTAGAGTGTAGGTAGAAAACATATTCAAAAACATAAATGAGATTCATATCATTAAGGGTTTTTTATGTAACCCAATGGTATATTGAGTATCTTCGCGAAAAAAAAGTTTCAAAGCAATCTGACGGAAGGAGATATAGACACAGAAAATATTGGAAACTGAATAATATTAGCTATAGAACTAAAGGTAAGGTTTGTCAAAACATGAAATTCGCAATTATTTAATTATTTGATGCATTGTTTTACATGTATGCAAGAAACAGATGTTTCAATCTAAATATGTAATTTAAATATTCAATCTGCATTTTTTTATAAATTTCTCTATCTGCCATACATTACAGAAATCACATACTTACCATAACTGTGCAGACATAATGTATAGGATATCGACCGAGTACGAGGTCTTTCTGTTTAGGAAAGACCTGGCCACGAATTTCATGTGACACCGAGAGCGCGTAGCGCTCGAGGTGTTTCAAGAAATTCGTGACCAGGTCTTTCCTAAACAGAAAGATCGATGTAAGAGGCCGATATCCAACTTACACATCGTCAAAGTATTGGCTTGAGCAATGGCTGATCCGAAACATTTGATGTAATGCACAAAGATAATTTTTTAACGCAGCGCATAATTATAAAAGTTTTTTTTAATTTTATTAATTTATGTAGATACATGATCCGAAATAGTATTTTATATAGCAGATATTATAAAGTGTTCTAGAATAAAATATGATCGCTCATCATTTAAATTGTTATGCTAAATCACTTATAACTTTATTAACATTTCTTTTTTTAAAGGATTTTTTAAAAATAATATCCGAATAATACATTTCTATCGTTTCTATCGATATTTGAAATACTAATGGGAGATTTGCCCTTTGTAGACCAATCCACTTTTAGTACTTTTATATGCATGTCACTATAAGCTGGGACATACGTTATCGTATGTCCCAGCTATAAGCAAGTTTTGGATAAGAACCGCTTAGATTACTATTACTTGGGGGTGGGGGGGGGGAAGACGCGATTTAATAAATGTTAAATGTGTCCTAATTTTTAATATGCTATCCATATAGGAATAATATAATAATAAAGGAATGTTAGAATAATTGCTAAGTTCCATAAACATTATCTTGTGTAAAAAATGTATCCAGCTTTCGTTAGACAGAAATATTAAGACGATTATATATCATATATACATTTATTTTCATTTTCAATTTTTGATTATATTTCATGTTTTCTTTTTCTGCGCATAGGCAGGTCTATTTTCACTTGTTTTTCATGACCGGGTCTGCCTGACTAGAACAGACCTGTGCACGTGCAAAAGATAGACCTCATAACGGACTTCCTTTTGTTTAAACAGGTCTATCCGAAAATATTACAATAGAGCAGGTGTGTAATTAACGGTAAAATGATCTTATTTTGTTTTCATTCTATTTATATGATAAGGAGCCGCCAGCAAACAGTTTAGGAATTTTCACAGGTCATTAAAATTCGCACAATCTTATAACTTCTCGTATTTCGCCATAAACAGACAGAAAACTTTAAGACATAAAATTACAACGGACTAATCAAGTTATAACTTTAACAGTATACGCGGGTTTTAAATGAACTTAAAATTCTTATGCACCAGACTTTGATCTTAACAAATTAGTATTTACCTCGATTATAAATTTTAACTAGTGTTTAATACAATATTGACAAATAGATCGAAAATGTTTTAATAATTATTAAAATAATTTCCAAGCCATTGATCACTTTGAAATTATAGTTTGTTTTTTGCTGTTTTTTTTTTCAATTTTATACGTTACTTTTGTATACTTGATATTAAAGAATTTGTAACTGATACTTATATTGGCTGAACGATCACACAATTATTTAAGTCATTGAACTGAGCAGTTTATCATCACCTTAGTGCAATAACGATTTAACTTCTATTAAATTACAGTAGGAGTTAACTCGTTACTGCTGTAAGGAGACAATATATTTTTTTTTGATTTTTGTTGTTTTCTATTCAATAACTTAGTAATACGTTATTTTTGTTTTCTTTTTAGAAAAAAGGTAAAACAGTAATTTACTTAAAATGTAAATAATGTGAGTTAGTTAATTTGAAACTGTAATTATTCAAATTAATTAAGTTAATATTTTATTCAGTTTTAATTTGATTAAACATTTAATATCCAATTTGAATGGCATTGTTTAGCAAATAATCATTCTTACAAAAACGAGCATAAAACATTTCTAAAATAATTCAAATCTTTGTATGCAACACTGTATATGTTGCAATGGGGCTATGTAAGGATATAAAGCTTAAAACAAAAGAAATAAGACAAACTAACAAAACAGGATATTTGAACTATGCTAAAAAAAGTCTAACACCATTTAGCTTTAAACAGACGTTCATGTTCAGATTTTTAACGAATTGCGATATATATCAATTGAATACGGGAATTAGTGTTACATGTTTACCTGAGGTGCCATTATATTTTGTTTTTATTTATTTTTTGGTGTAATTAATTTATTTTTGGAGTTTTCTCCCATTTTTTAAGCGCATTCATATCGCTTCTTGTGTATTGTTATATTTTAGACCCACAATATGTTTTTATTAAATATAGATACATATGGGAACTCGTTCAGGAATAAATGTACATTATAAATATATTTAATTTCTGAATATTTTGAATTTTTAGCTCACCTGACCACGAAGTGGCCAATGTGAGGTATAGTGATGGGGCTATGTCTGGCGTCCGTCGTCGTGCGTCGTGCATCGTCAACAATTGGGTTGTTAACAGTCTAACAGTCACACTTTTGATTGGATCATCATCAAAATTTGTCAGAATGTTTGTTTTAATGATATACAGATCGAGTTTGAAGATGGGTTATCTCGGGTCAAAAACTAGGTCACAGTAACTAAAAATAGAAAAAGCTTGTTAACACGCTAGCGGCTGCAGTTTTCATCCAAATATTCTGGAAATTTGTCAGGGAGGTTGTTTTGATGATATCTAGATCAAGTTCGAAGATGGGTCATCTCCGGTCAAAAACTAGGTCACAGGAGCTAAAAATAGATAAAGCTTGTTTACACTCTAACAATTGGGTTGTAAACAGTCACACTTTTGATTGGATCATCATCAAACTTTGTCAGAATGTTTGTCCCAATGAGATACAGATCGAGTTTGAACATGGGTTATCTCGGGTCAAAAACTAGGTCACAGGAGCTAAAATTAGAAAAAGCTTGTTAACACTCTAGAGGCTGCAATTTTCATCCAAATATTCTGGAAATTTGTCAGGAAGGTTGTTTTGATAGTTTCTAGGTTAAGTTTGAAGATGGGTCATCTTCGGTCAAAAACTAGGTCAAAGGAGCTAAAAATAGAAAAATCTTTTTAACACTCTAGTGGCTGCAGTTTTCATCCAAATATTCTGGAAATTTGTCAGGAAACTTGCTTTGATTATATCTAGGTCAAGTTCGAAGATGGGTCATCTCCGGTCAAAAACTAGGTCACATGGGATAAAAATAGAAAAAGCTTGTGAACACTCTAGTGGCTGCAGTTTTCATCTAAATATTCTGGAAATTTGTCAGGAAGGTTGTTTTGATGATTTCTAGGTCAAGTTCGAAGATGGGTTATCTTCGGTCAAAAACTAGGTCACAGGAGCTAAAAATAGAAAAAGCTTGTAATCACTCTAGTGGCTGCATTATTGATTCAAAAATTCTGGAAATTTGTCAGAAAGGTTGGTTTGATGATTTCTTGGTCAAGTGCTAAGATTGGTCATGTCCGGTCAAAAACTAAGTCACAGGAGCTAAAAATAGAAAAATATTTTTAATTCTCTAGCGGCTGCAGTTTTGATCCAAATTTCCTGGAATTTGTCAGGAAGGTTGTTTTGATGGTTTCTAGGTCAAGTTTGAATATGGGTCGTGTCCGGTCAAAAATTAGGTCACATTGCCCAAATATGGAAAAAAATTTACAACACACTAGAGGTCACATGTTTGACTCAGTTGTCATCAAACTTGGCCATGATGCTTGTTTAAGACAATGCTTGGATGCGGTTGTGTCAGGTGAGCGATCAAGGGCCATCATGGCCCTCTTGTTTAATGAAATATAAGTAAAACACATAAAAAGTACATTTCAATACGTATTTTTAACAAGTTTTATGAAAAGAATAGTTGGCATTCTCTAAATAAAATACAATTTACATAAAATTGACACTATAATTTGAATAGTCACCAAATATTTCAGTTTTGTAGGTATGATTTCATTAAATTGGCTAAGTCACTTGGTCTGACCTTGTTGTTTGGCTGCCAACAGGACGGTTATACACTCCCATAAATACTTAAGCGTTCAATATGTCACCATTGTTTATGTTTTAATGTTGAATTCTGATTAAGTGGGCGCTTGGGGGGGGGGGAGGTTAGAGGGATGTGAGAGGGAGAGTGGTTAGCGGACGATAGCTTGTACTTCTCAGTACCGTTTATGAACAGGTTCAATCAAACCGAGCCTGCAATATTTCATTTTTTTTTCGTTTTGGGCGCTCTGTAGGGATTAATGATTTTCTTTATTTGTAAGATGTTTTAGGGACGGAGGCTATCTTAAATCTAGTTCATTTTCTGTGAAAAGGTCACATGTATAAAAGTAAAATTTCCTTGCTCACAGTTTGTTTATAGAAACCTTTGATGCAATTTTAATAATGAGGCAGAAAATATAGCTTTCATATTATGTTAACACACCTTTTACGATGGAAAAATTCACAGATCAAAGTTCAAAACTCATTGCTATAAAATGAACCTCCACGTCACTTCACATGCATGAATTTCGACAGTGATTTATTTCATGCTTTTCAGTGGATTACTGATTTATCCTTGAAAAATATATTTGATAATTTCACAGTGAAAATTATCAAAATATAATTTCACACTTTTCAATGACAAAACTACTTTTTAAGATTTTCCCCATGCGGTACCTCGATTTTATTTTTGCTGACAATTCTGACAATGTCAGGCTGTTTAAACAAAAGCAAGCCTGAAATTGATAAATAACTTAAATGTCAAAAGTAATAAACTTACTTCTATTCATTCAAATTCCAATCACCAAATTTCGTCTCTAAATTTTTGGTTTCATTTTTACAGTCTGAAAATACACTCCTTTTACATGCAAAACTGCTCTTGATGACATTTGGGTATATTTAGGTATCCTACGAGCAATAACTGCCGTATGCTTTATGAAAACTTGTAAAGCAATGACAGCCATCATCCCGAAGAATAAGTAAACAACCCAGCATTCCTGAGCCAGCCTTTGAAGTTTTTCATTTTCACATCTGTCAACACTTAGTTTTTGTCTGTTACAATCCTCAAAGTTTTCTTTCTTTTAAAAAGGTGTATGACTAACAAATCCAAATGATATCCCTCTGAATCAAACACAATTATTTTCCTCCCGTGAAATGCACAACTTTAAAAAAAGGCTGCCGCTTACATTTCACAAAGCCAGGTCTAATATAAATTCGCAGTAAGTAACAGAAAAATGGATGGAAAGTTGGACTTTTTCTCCTACAAGAAATGTTTGTTTTTATTATTAAAACCAGCGATCATTCATATTTTTTAATAAAATGAATAATATCACCGTCATTTAACGTTGATTGTAGAACTTATTTTTCAGCTCAATACTTCTTGTATATAATGAGAAATTCCGACTAAATCGGGCTCTCAATGGGGAAAACATATTTTAATATAAACGTTAATATTATGGAAATTTCGTTTTAACTTGTTTTAAGCATAAAATAAATAGAAAAATTGTTTGTTTGTTGTGTAAGATGTAATTTCATATCGTGAACTTTAAAAACAGTATTCTCACTCGTGGCTACGCCACTCGTGAGAATACTGTTTTTAAAGCCCACTCGATGAAATAAAATTTTATCTTACACACAAACAAACAAATATCCTCTATAAATCCAAAAATATTAGCGATAACACATGTGTATATGTTGCAATAAGTTCACAGTTTCTGACTTTATTAAAATTCAAAGGGGCTGTCGTCAAGGAGACCCTTTAAGTTGTTACATTTTTATCTTATGTGCAGAAATATTACCCATAAAAATTAGATCAAATGAAAAAATCAAAGGTATTAAAACACAGGCGCTAGTCACATAATCAAATATTTTACATAATCGGTCTATATATGTATATAAAGATATAAGGCCCCCAACGAAACAAAAACATCATGCAGAACAAACAAGAACACTGCTGCAATAAACGATCAGATCACGGTTATCTCCTTCTGGTCGCCATCTGAAAGGATCAATCCAAGTGCCAACGCTTTTTATTTCATTAAAATCCCTCAAATAGCAAAGAAATTGGGAAATGTTTCTCAAAATGCCATTATTTTCAATTCATGTCGTTTTCGACGTCCAGTCCATTTATGTATACAAACACGATTTCTGATCGATTTTTACGGAAAAAACAAAAAACGGCTAGAATTTCCACGTACGTTCCATAAACAAACTCTTTTCCTATCGATCTGCGAAGTCGTCACTGATCAAATGCCCTCTTCATACGTATTTCATTAAAAAATACACAAGGATCTCGCTCTGTGACCCAGTATTTTTATCGCCATGTATAGCGCATGTATATTACTGTTCCGATCTGAATATAATATAAGGATTTGATTGGTTAAGATAATTACCGGAATACTATTGACCAATCGTATAATACTATTTCTTTTGCTTCATTTATCTGTCACTTCAAATTACAAATGGCGCACTTTACTTGACCCCCGCTTCTACAACCAATATTTTTTAAATATTTGAGTACAAAGAGGGCTCTAGTTCAATTTAGACTTCGCAGATTGATAGAAAAAGAGTTTTTGTTTATGAATTTTATGAGGACATTTTTAGATGTTTTCTATTTATTTCGTAGAAATCGACCAGAAATCGTGTTTGTATACATGAATAGATTTGGACGTCGAAAACGACATGGATTGAAAATATTGGCATTGTTCTGAAACTTTACTCATTTCTTTGCTATTTGAAGAATTTTAATGAAATAAAAAGCTTTAACGCTTGAATTAATCCTTTCAGATGGCGACCAGAAAGAGATAACCGTGATCTGGTCGTTTCTTTCAGCATTGATCTTGTTTGTTTCGCATGATGTTTTTGTTTCGTTGGGGGCCTTATATCTTTATATACATATATAGACCGATTATGTAAAATATTTGATTATGTGACTAGCGCCTGTGTATTAAAATAAATGGTATTGAACATAAATTATCTCAATTTGCAGACAATACAACTTTTGTACTTAATGACACTGATGAGTCTTTAAATGAAGTCCTAAACACACTTGCAGATTTTTCTTTATTTTCAGGTCTTAAGGTTAATTTTGATAAAACCAAGATTGTTTGGATTGGTAAACTTAAATATAGTACAAATAGCATTAAAACTAAATGGAAATTATCTTGGAACCAGTCTTCTTTTGATATGTTAGGTATAAAATTAAATGTAGAACTTAAGAAAATGGTGACAATTAATTATGATGAAGAAATGAATAAAATGCGGAAAGTACTATCCAATTGGAAACGAAGAAATTTAACTCCAATC
Source organism: Ruditapes philippinarum (assembly GCF_026571515.1). NCBI lineage: Eukaryota > Metazoa > Mollusca > Bivalvia > Venerida > Veneridae > Ruditapes > Ruditapes philippinarum. The sequence goes on from NW_026854072.1 coordinate 125,355, forward strand.
GGAAGATCTAGAATCGTAGTCGTTAAATCTTTATTGTTATCAATATTCACACACTTACTTACAACTCTGCCAAATCCAAGTCCTTATATAATTAAAGAGTTAACTGAAACTTTCAGAGAATTTGTCCGGCATGGTCAATGTAAAATTAAGCAAGATGTCTTTAGACAAAGTATTGATAAAGGTGGTCTAGGAATGATAGACGTTGAGGCATATATTTACTCTTTAAAGATATCTTGGATAAGAAGAATTTTAGTTAATAATGGTAAGTGGATAGGTTTGGCATGCTCAATTTTTGATATAGAGAAATTAATTAATTGTGGTATAGGGTATTTAGAAAAAAAAGGTTAGTGAGAAAATAATGATTTTGGAAGGACACTTTGAATGCATATTATATGTTCTGTAAAATTGTAGAAACAAATGAAAATGAGTTTATATTCTCATCCAATTTTCTATAACCCTTTAATAACTATTGGCAATCAACCAGTGTTCTTTAAAAACTGGTTTAATGCAGTTGTAAATGTCATAGGTGATCTTTTGAAATCAAATGGACAATTTTATAAGTTTTAAATGAATTTAATGACAAATATAACATAAATTCTAACTTTATACATTAACTTTGGTATTGTAAATAGTGTATCCAGTTTCCTTTCATCTTATGATAGAACATGCAATGTCCTACATAGACCTTTTATACCACCTTTTTTAAAAGTTATTTTAAAATTTACTAAGGGTACACATCCTATGTATGAGGCATTTATTAAAACCAAGATAATACCTACTTGTATATCAAAATGGTGTGAAAAGCTCAATGTAACATTAAGTGAAGATGATTGGAGTTACATTTTTTCTTTACCTTTTAAAATATCAAATGATTCAGGCCTACAATGGTTTCAGTACAGAATTAATCATAGAATAATAGCAACTAATTAATTACTTTTTAAAATGAAATTAAACGATAACGAACTCTGTAGTTTTTGTAAAAATGAAAAGGAACTTTAGAACACATGTTTTGGTTTTGTCCGATAATAAACAATTTAATATGTTCTGTTTTTGAAAAGTACGGCATTTTTAGATCTTTGCTCAACTGTTGTAATTTTGTCCTTGGTTTGAAAGATAGTAATTCAACTGCAATAAATACGATTTTCCTTTTTCTGAAAAGATATATTTACAACTGTAGAGTAAAAGAACAAGTACCAAATACTACATTAAATACCAATTTATAATTTTGAGAGAGAAAGCAATTTACCAAAATGATTTAGATACCTTCAATAAGACCTGGATTCTTTTTTGTTAAAAGATAGAGCTATAGTTAACCTTTCATATGTTTGTAAAGCTGAAAACGATAGCCAGAAGTATAAATGATCAAAAATATATTACTTGCAAAACCTGTTTTTCTTTCACTATTTTTTTTCTTTTTTTCATATAAAAACAAATATATAATTTAGTTCCTTGTTAACTGAATAATAAATAACATATGATTATATGTAACATTGGTAAATATGGTTGTAATTGTATATTGGTCATAACGCCTGCAATACATTATATGTTTGTTACTGTTATATTATTTCATATGTTTTATATGTTTTTATATACACAAATATAATGTACGGTATAGAGCAGGATGTCCTCGACCTGCATATACCTATTGACGAGGAAAATAAATTATGTAAAAAAAATACATTATGGAAATTTCGTTTTAACTTGTTTTAAGCATAAAATAAATAGAAAATTTGTTTGTTTGTTGTGTAAGATGTAATTTCATATCGTGAACTTTAAAAACAGTATTCTCACTCGTGGCTACGCCACTCGTGAGAATACTGTTTTTAAAGCCCACTCGATGAAATAAAATTTTATCTTACACACAAACAAACAAATATCCTCTATAAATCCAAAACTATTAGCGATAACACATGTGTATATGTTGGAATAAGTTCACAGGTCTGTCACTTCTATACTTAATTTTCCATGCAATTTAAAAACTATAGGATATGGTATTATCAAATTTAATAACTTTTGTAATTGTTATTATCGCATGGTTTAGATTATTTTCTTTGTTCTCTCTAACCCATTATATTCAGTACACTTTCGATGAGGATTTGAAAACCGTATTGATATATAACAGACTATTGTTAAAGCTGTTTTTTTTTTTCGTTGATTCAAATGAAAAAAAAACTCAACTGATATATAACAGGTGAGTTTGAGCTTTTTTTGCACCAGATATATATCAGTTTAGTTTTTTTGGAATCGGGCAGGGGTAACACTCATTTCCAGTAGCAAACAAAATAGATTTATCAGTTGAAATAACAAATGTTAGTACTTCTTCAAATTAAGAAAATGCTTTATTTCAGAACGGCCCTGTATTTAAGAACAAAAATATTTTCCTTACTCCGAAGTAAGCACTCAAACGTACTTAGAAATGACTTAAATTATCTAACTTTAAATGTAGGCTTACCACGACTGAGAGTCTGTGTTAATGAGAGTTGGTGTTCAAGCTTTGTTAGTTTTTCTTTCATGAACAGTATGGATGTAGTGTAGTTCAATATATCAGACGTTACGGCTTTTTAAAGTTGATGATGGTCAAGCCCGACGTCAAATAGTTATTGCTAATAAACGCAAAGCTTATAAAAAAATAAACGTCAATTGTCTTGCCTTTAAAGCTTTTAATGAAAAGTTTATCACCTTCTCTACCAATTCCATACTCAAAATCATTAACAAATAATTTCAAACAATGTAATTATGAATTTAAGATTAAATACAAACAACACTCTATTTTTGCAAATCCGCGATGCTTGTTTACAGCTTAATTCCAAATAAGAACGGAAAAATATATTCGTACATGCTGACGGAACATGGGCAAATATTTGGTTCAAAATATTTTGTTTGAAACTTATAAATATTAAGCGCTTACATTCAATTAGCCAATCCGATTTTGCGCACTGTCTACCGCCATTTGTGTAATAAGCTAATCAGATTTTGCGCGCTGTCTGACGGCCATTTCTTTATCGACTGTGTACGGAATTTAATTAAATAGAATTATTTAAACATGATTTTTCGGATGTAATAGTTAAATTAATGTGTTAAAAGGTATTTTCTCTTTACTTTGTTTCATGAATAGCTCGAAATTAATATACTTATACGCTGACGTGCGTCTTTAATCGTTTCTTGCAGAACGTGCATTTGGTTCATGAGCATTTTCGATATTTAATCTTTTTTAAAAAGTGGATCAGTCTTTTTATATACTTGGTAGATTTATATCGAATTAACATTTCAAACATTTTACAATATCAACTGTTGGTCAAATATGCATTATAACAGTCGATCGTTTAAATTACATTGACAAATTAGTTGAAGTCATAAGTGGGCGTTGGTACCTTAATCGTATTTCATCAGAGAAATTTTTGGTACATTAAATTTACTAAAAATAGATACTTTAATAACTGGTTTGACAAGTTTTTTTTCGGATTGTTGTCACCTTGCCACAAGGTTTCTACACGTCACTAAAGGACACACAAATGAAGGAGTAATATAAAACTTTAAGCGTATTTTGACGTATTATAAAGTAATGTCTATGAATAGTTCATTTAAATAGCTAAAATGATTTAATGGCGTATACTACAGCAATATATACAGTATTATAGAAATTAATTAAACTTTGCATGATTTAAGAATGAGAATAGAAACATTTAAAGCGAAAAAAAATAAGTAAGGAGAAGAAGCGGGGCGGGCATCGCCTTGTGTGTTAAATTGTCATGTTTAGTGCCCATTGAAGGTGTATTACTTTGTTTTTTAATCGAGGATTTCTGCATAGGAAACCACCCGGTTTTCCACTGTAAAACCGCTTATACCCAGCAAATAAGACAGGACCCTTCATACCCATAGTGATCGTTCACAAGGCTTAACAGTAGACCTTATCGTTTCAGTCTTAGCCACTTTCCTGCACAGATTCAGCTTCAGTACCAAGAACGTTCTTCCTTAATAATAGTTTTCGGGATAAATTAAATATTAATATAAAATGTCAAGTTGTGTTTATCGAATTAAAAAAATGCCAGTGGACTATTTATCTCGTACAGTTCCTGTAAGAAATACACGGGGAGGGTTTTGTAGCTCCGTATATACATGTATACGGTTCTAAATACATCCCTGAGACTGAGCATGAGTACTGTTGTGCAGTACTATATATGGATAAAAAACTATGTCATCATGATATATAAAGGAGTTTAGCTTTTAATAATAAATGATATATACTTCATTTTTTTTCTTTGGCTTACAAATAGATATTATTTTTCAATACGTCATTCGGGTCGGCTGTTAGACAATCCTAACAATTCTGCGTGACATTCGATATTAAGTTGAAATAATTAACAGTGTCGTCTGACATAAACTTGAATATTTCAGTTAAAATTATAGCTTAAATTTTATATAATATCTAAGATTAAGAATAATAAATAAATCTGTTTTATATAATATTATTATTAATTAATCTTTTATAGATAAATATTTTTGTCCTCAATAACATGTTTGTACACTGTTGAATATTCTTGTTTTCCGTACATATATTAATTTCTTAACGGAATCGTAAGTTTATAATCTTCCTCCTAATCACACGGAAATAAATGAATTATCAAACATCAATGATCGTACACGTATTAACATCTGCTTAGATCAGAATATATTTTGAAAGAGTCCGAGGACTGGAATCCCATTCTAATAAAATTGTCCTGTTACTGCGTTTCGAAAATACCGGGTATTCCCATGAATTTGACGGTGACGTGTTTTACAAACTTTCATAGTTATCAGTCCTTCAATTCGAAAGATTAGTATATAAGCAATGTCTAATGTTTTCCCTTCCTCTAAATAAATTTCCACTTTAAAAGATTGTTATATTCGACTGTTTTTGACGGTGTTGAAATGAATTTCGATACAAAACGATATGATATAATTATATAGATGTAATAATACATGTTGGGATTGCATCTGTTTAACTTCGACAAGGTACTTGTTATAGATTTTGTCACTTACACTTACATTGATTAAAGGACTTACTTAGTAAACGATCACACAATGATGAAAGTGATTCCAGACATTTTTTATCAAAAATGTTATTCCCTTTCGTATTTATTAATTACAGCATTACTGAATGTGTTAAAAGTAAGAGGTGAGCAAGGAATAAGATTGGATTTAATTTCATTCGACATACGAAATTGAGAATAATTTCATTCATATGAATTGTATTGGTGTTTTATATTACATTTATTAAACGAATTTGATTCAAGTTTTACTCAATTTAAATTTTGTTTATTCAATTCAACATTTAAATACAGGTGGCTGGGTAAGTCATAATATTTTAAAAGGAAATAAAAGCAATTGAGAAATCAAAACAGTTAATGGTTTTAGATAAACAATGTCCATTTTTTTTACAAAAAAAGAGCGAAATACATTTCTTAAATATTGCACGATACTGTTTCCGTGGCAATTGGGCTTATTAAAAGTTTAAAGCATTAAAACAAATGAAAGGAAATATTCTGATTTTAAACAAATTGCGATAGAGATAGTTAATACAGAAATCATTGTAAGAGACCGATTGCTACATCTGACAACTAATGCCTACGCCACATTACAAGCGGGACCGGCTGATATAGAGGGATCGATGGGACATCGTTGATGATTTGAGATTTCAATCATGTCCTAGAAGAAGTGGGCGGTCATCCTCCCTCTGTAGTCCATTAGGTATTCCGAAGGGTACTCGTCCGGTCACCCAGTGAAAACCCTTGGCATCTTCTTTCTAGACACCGGTCGATATACTAAAGGTAACCGACAGACTACCGTACGATAAATTTCCAATTGCCTTCCGTTATCTGGCCTGTTTGCAACAATCGTACGGTTTTAAAAGGTAAATGGAAAATTGCGTATTCGGCGGCTTCAACGGGTTAAAATGTATGGGTATCCTTTTTCTGGTTTTCACACCCCCTCTTTTGATGGCATTTTCATTGCCTTCTTCCACTCTTATTTCTCCACCACCCCGTCTTTGCTTTCTGTTTTGGATGGTATATTACACTCTGAAGTCATAGTTTTCCATAAAATATTGTAAATGAAACTTGAAAAACTTTAAGAAAATATGATAAACAAGATCAACAAGGAAAGGCGGCGTTCAATGAAACCTCTGACCTGTGTGAAATAGAGAAATACAGAATCCCTAAAGAAAGCCCAACACAACAAAATTGTAAAAGGTTGCAGGCTCGGTTTGACTGAGCCTGTTCATGGACGGTAATGGAAAGTGCAAGTTACCGGCTTAAGCAGAATTCAACATTAAACACGAAAATGGTGAAATTTTGAATTTAGAAACATCCGCAGATGTGTTCATATGGCGATTATCATGGAACCTTCAATATGACACAGTAGTGCCATTCCATGAAAAGCGGCGTATGGTCCCCAAGTAAAGGAATGCTTGTGCCCTAAACGAGAAAACAATGAGCGGAACTAAATAAAATGAAATTTTGAAAGGGGATCTGAGGTTATGAAGCTTGCATATGACGGATATGACGTCAAAAGACAAATTTAGTAACAGGCAACATATCCTATGGGTGATTATACAGTATTCAAGTAGGAATACTGGAACCACCCAAGTTGAAAAAGACCAAATAGAAGAAACTTAAAGTACCACATAACATGTATACACAACAATAATGTCGTGCTGAACGATCTTAAGGGATCGAAAATATAACATCATTGATTAAATGTACGGGAAGACTTGTGAAAACTGAGAGAATATGTGTGTGTTATTGAGTTTCTTAATACTTGCCATCGGTTGCCCGCCAGAAGAGTATTAGTCTTTTTAGATTTTGGAGGAAAGTGTAAGATACAGATACAAAAATGTAGCAGGATGCCACAATTTAAGAAAAAATATGAAAAACAAGATAAATAAGGAAGGCGGCGTTCACTGAACGCAACCACGACACTATACAGCAACACAGGATGACCACCGCCAAGGAGCAAAGCAGTACACCAAACAATCTTTCCTTTTTCTTCACCTATTCAAGTGTTTATGCATACATACACGGGACTATGCTTTAAAGTCTCGTCCAAAAGATTCTTAGTAATTTCAGTTGGTCATCCCGGAAATCTAATCCACAATGTCCAGATTACATTTCTAGCGTTTTAACTGATTCAGCTCTGCACACTAGTTAATGAGAGGATGATAGTGGTATCTATGATTTACCCTGATGACTATGGCAGTAAGCCAACTTGAATATACATACCAGAGCACAGTTCAGCCACTGCATCGTTCCTGGACAGTCTGTCAAACAGTTAAACAGTAATAATCTCTTTCACTTTCGGTACTGATACCGATAACTTCTATTCAACGAAAGTGACCTTCACCCTTGTCCAAGAATTGAACACTGATCGCCTAATTCACAGTCCAAGGCTTTACCTCCGTAAGGTCCGTTTAATAACCCTAACGCTATCCTTACGGACACCTTAGGACTATACGTGCAACGTTCTGCATCCGTCCGGGCCCTGGTCAGTAACCTGTCGAGACGCCTTCGGTCACCGCTCACATACCGCTCGGAAAATGGAAGAAAAATTGGCGCCCAGGAGGTAAAAGTTTTCACCGGTATGTAACCGATAACCAAAGTTGTCCGATCGGGTATTGGAGGGTATTTTACCGTGTCTGCTAATAATAACCCTTCACAAAAATTCTCCGATTACCTGTACGGTGCCCTACCGGTGACTTGACACCTGAGGGTCACTTGCCGGAGACCTTTAAAAATTGTCAATTTCAGCCCGTTCCGACATCGGTACCCCATCGTAAACCTAATCGGAGTGTAATGTGACGCAGGCTTAACATCTTAAAATCACCGTTGGATTTTGGCTGATATCCGGACGATTGATTCGTTTGTCAAAGATTGACACCTAGCCTCGAGGTTATAAATCTGAGTTCTGTCTTGAAACTTAGGAATTTCATTGGCCAATATACATTCTGTGTTGGTTTCTTATCAATCAAATACCTTGGATTTGAGTTTGTATCATTATTTTTTTTATAACCTGGGACTTTTGTCTCACCTTATTGCCAAATGTTTGACTGCAAACAAGTCGGTTATATCCGCCCTTAAGCACATCTGTTTTTAAACTCGAAATGGCACCATTTTTATGTTTAAATTAAGCGGTGCTAGGGGACGGTAGCTTGCAATTTCCAGTACAATCCATTTACATGCACAATAAAACCGATCATGCAGCATTTTACAATTTCGCCGTTTTGGGCGTTCTTTAGGGTTTCCGTTTTTCTGTAAAAAGCTCTTCTGATTTTTTAGTGTTAACGGCGGCTACATAAAGTTTATTCTCAGTGCACACAATGTTTTGAAAGAAAACATTAAAAAAACATGATACGGTTTTGATAAAAGGCAACAGTTATAGCTATATATTATATTCACCCCAGTTTCAAAGTGGTGTTTTGAACCAAATCATTTGCACTGATCTCAAAAGAAATTTAATACCTAACTAAAGAGTTTAAAACATAAACCACCCGTTTAGGAAATAGTTTAAGGCACATAAAGCCTAAGAAATTCTTAAAATAAATAACAGTTTACTTCTTTAGAAAGACAAAGCATGTTTAATAATGTTTTTAATAACGTATTTTGACCATCTAAGATGTTTATCTCCAGGAGAAAGTAACACATGACAGACAAAAAGGTAGCAAAAAGAAAACAAAGGGACTTTTTTTTTAATTTCATACAAAGCATTAAATCACTATAACTATACCGACTGCTACAAAGCAAAAAAAGCAAGCGATATACAGAAAGTGAGAAGCTTTCTATACTGTGACATTACACTAAAAATAAAATTGTTTTGAGAAATTTCGGGGACTTTACCTAAGTAAAATATATCGGGACAAGTAATTGGAGCCTTTCCATTCAGACGAAAAAAGCCGCCATTGTGTCTTATCTTGATTTGAAAGGCTATGTTTATTCAAAGGTGTAAATACGAGAAATTTTAGCTAACCGGCGTGAGACTTCGATAGTCTTAAAAGTTAAAGTATTACAATGGTCTAAATATTATCATTAATTATGAAAAAAGATAATTTATTATTTTATGAAATAATATGGTTATACATGTATTATGGCCTAGATTTTACTGAATAATAAAAAATGTCCTAAATTATTAGTTCCAGCCTGTTTTTATATAGTATTGCATATTTCATTTTACATTATTTGTCAGAATGAAGACATAAAAGTTAGTACCTACATGCAATTACATTACGTTTAATGACTTTAATATGAATTATTGAACATATATAGTTCATGTAGTTATGAAAAGAAGTTAAAATCTTCATAAATTAATAATCTTAATAAAACAATACATTTGAGATAAAAAAGAACCTAATGTTGTTTTTGTTTTTTATTTCAGTTAAGCATACCAATTGAAGATCACTCCGTGATAGCTATTAGAAATATGAGTGGATTCATTTTTATTGCGATAATTATTGTTCAGCAACTGCTGACAATAGCTGTGAGTTCAGATTTAAATACTCAACAAGTGTTCAGTAGCTCTGAGTTGCCCTTAGATGTTGAAATATTTTCAAACTATACATTTGAAAGGATGGTGCAACCAGAAGAGTGTTCATATAGTAATTTAACAAAATGTCATATCAACGAGGGTTTGCATAACGATTACCATTTACAGTGTTACAAAGACGTATGTCGGAGGAAACATTACTATTGTTTGGACAAACCTAACGACAACACCGTTCATATATGTGGGAAAGCTGACAAGTGTGATAAACGTGAGTAGAATCTACCTCTTTACATATTAAGTTCTCTTGTATGTTATTTCTGTCTGATTTATCTTTATATCAAAATGTTTGAAAGGAAAGAAGTCAACATGATCATTTCTGTAATTTACTTATTTCGCCTGTTGTAACTATAACAGCTTTTAATTTTGCTCGGATTCATGAATATTATTTACACTGTCACGTTTAATAGGAACATCCTGGGGCTAACACTAAGGTTTTCTGCACCAGTAACTGGTTAAACTTTCAAATAGTGCCTTTGATACTGGCCGTTTCAAGTAATCGCCACTATGTATTCCTGCATGCAAGACTTGTTTATTGCTCCGACTTATGTTTAATGCCTTGCTAGACTCCTTGCTGGAGGTCATTTGTTGCTGGGTTTGTTAGGGATGCGTGCATCTAAATACTGCTGTTACTTATGTTGCAATTAAATAACACAAGATTTAAATCACATGTCTGTACTTTTTATATTACAGGAAAAAGAAGCATAGCTGTGATTATTCCAAACGATTTGAATCAAGTTCATGTCTGTAGCATTGCGTGTCAGCCCGGATATGCCCAAGTGAATGGGGTCAATTGTTTTAGCCCTTGTGTCAAGGACGACTCTATTATTGTTCGGGCGACAACAGAGACAGACGGAAAACGAGCTTTGGCACGCTGCCACGCCGAGGAAGGCTATTGCAATGCAAATCGCACAACGTATTTTGAGATCGGGTCAAGTGAAGACGAGTGCGTTGTTGCAGATGATGACCTTGGAATACGTTGTGAAAAAGGTGAAGAGTTAATGCCAGGTATGTTTATTAAAAATTTATTCTGAACATCTATAGCAATAGGCATGCAATGTACATGTATTTTTACATAAGGAAAAAGGGGCCGATTGTTTAAATTCGTTTATTTCAAACTATTTTTCCCTTATCGCTGTGGGTTCAAATCCCTACAAGGACTTTGAATTCTTTCATGTAAGAAAATTCGAGATTATTATAATAACAGACACACTTGAAATAATAACTCATTTCTATAGATATGTGAACGTGACTTAAACAAGTGTAGGACAATGTTTAAAAAAACAATGACAATGAAAGTTGTTCTCTATTAAAATGTCTTCAATAATTCTTTAATTAGTTGTACATATTTGTTTTTCCCCCTTTTAACGGATTGAAAATACACTGTATAATGAAGCCGAGGTATGTTCGTTCTATTGATTAAATATGAGTTCAGTACTTAGTATTTTGTTTCTCTGTCTCAGACTGTTCGTGCGTAGAGAAATGTGAATCTACCGACGAAAGGGATTGGAATGATTCACTAATGTGCAAGCCGAAAGAGAAAAATGCTGTCACGTAAGTGGAATTAGAAAACCAAGTCGCAAAAATAACTAATCCTTCTGCGTAAATTTCACATAGAACACGTAACATGTGGGAAGTTTTCTTACATAGTTGTGGTTTTAAGGATTGGTGTTTTGCAAGGTTATATACAAGTGTTTGTTCACATTCCTATTGTATTATTTGATAAAAGGTGAAAAATATCTGTTATAATAGTTTGTATTACTATGCGTTTAATTTAAATTCCGACATGTATACACCAGTATTGATTTTTGTTTTGTGTCTTTTTGTTATGAGATTATTGCTTTGTATTTAGATTTATGTGTTTTTACTTAATTTTGATTAAGACAAAAGAGACGGGTGTGGCGAAATATCAAAGTGCAAGGTCCGAATTAAATTTTTTCGTAATATTTAAACATAGAAATGCCTAATCATATATATACAAATATATCATATAGAGAAAGAAATGGTTATGGCAAACTATCTATAACAAACATGGCTAAAACAAATGTCTTCCCAAAACATTTCCTAATCCCTTTTATATAAATAATGTTTTTCTTTCGTACGAGTAAAAGTCTTAGCTATTAATTATAAATTTCGCATATATGTACAATTGAAATATTTATTAAAAAGTGTATATCAACTTATGAAATAAAGGTAGTGTATGTATCATTAACAATCTCACTTATGTTCAGATCTACTTATTTCTTTTATGTTGATCTGAAGACGACGGTATTTGTTTCACTTCTTTATAAGTCGGATTTCCCCGAGAAAACTATTTTTAGCCATGCAATCAAACCGGCTTTTTACATAGGTAATATAAGAAGTATACGTGGCAGTTAAACAAATTGTTGATTTGTAAGAAAAAAATATTTGAAGTAACTTTTAACAATTACTTGAAAAAATAAAGTCAATTATTAATTGGAAAGATTGTTTTGCCAGATTACCTGTCGGGCTATATGGACAACGCCATGTTTGTTCTCGAAATTGTGAAAATTACGTACTAAGTATTTGTTTTCCCAGTATTAAAATTATAAACCACATCGCTTTTTAAAATTATGAAAGCTCACCGATGATTGGCTGTGTGAATTGTCACCAGAAATAACTTCGTATATGGTCACGCTCAGATCTAAAAGCGGATCGTTATTTAGAGCTGATTCCAATCAGATTGGTATCATTAATTGATTAGAAACTCTCAAAGACTTGACTTCTGTTCATGTTTAATCTGCTTAAGCCAGCGCTGGGGTTGGTAGTGAACGTAAACATGCAATTACCACACCACAATATTTTCAATTCTGACAATTTGGGCGTTTTTTTCCCTTTTTCAGGATGACTGACCATGCATTTTCAGCGACGAATACTATAGTCAAAACTTATACAGAAATAACACCTAAGAAAGAGGAAGTGTCTTTCGTATCAGCAAATGAGGAGAAGTCTGAAGCAATTCAAAACAACTTTAAAGAAAAAACAGGTGATGTATTTATATTAATTATAATTTTTTATACCTATTATTATTTGTTTAAGCATAGACATATTTTAATTGATTTGCTTATGCAAATATACCCCTTACTATCGATGTCACTATGATACAAAATTCGCTCCAACCCGTGCTGGCTGTGTGCTATACCAGGTGCTAGCAAGATATTTAGCAAGTGCTACAGTGTATTTGTCAATAAAATGAGTTTGTGTTATGTCAATAACTTCTACATGCATGGTGGGATTTCAAAGTGTATTAATATACATGACTGCCATAAGTAGGCAATATGTTGCATGCACCATATAGGTTCCTTGCTAAATGGTCAAGGTCTCAGTAGTAGATTACGCGTTGGCAAATTGCCTACTTTTGGTTATCAAGTAAATAACGTTATTTTGAAAAACAATCATCATGCTGAAGTTATGAAACCAAATTGCAATTACGAAAATAAATCACTCCTTTTACCACAATCCTTTCATACAATGGTGAAATAATTTTGTTTTACAATTTCGTTAAACAAAACATTTAAGCTTAGCGTGTTCTTGCAATAATGCTTAAATGTTTAATGTCAGGTCGAAAGTATAATTGATGTGAAAGTATCTGTGTTTTCAGATCAAGTGTCAAAATCATTGACATTTTAAATAATTGAAGTAAGATAAGGTAATGTTTAACAATAATTCATGTTTGATATCTTTTATTTGCTTCTCTTTTCACACATAGTCGTGGTAGTTATATGTCTTAAAATATGATAAAAGTAGTTATATGTCTTAATATATGATTAAACGTGTAACTAAAGGGAGTTTATAAAATAATAAAAATATCTACATAACATTTAACATTAGTTGCTCTATGGTTTTCTTCGGTAAATATTAAAGAATACAATAATGCTTTTTATGTTTCTGGTAAAAAGATAACTTCTAACACTGTGATCTTACAACTTATATGTGAAGGATAACTTCTCCACACTTAAAGGGTATGGCTAGATGTCTAAATGGGTTAATTTAATTTCTTAAAGTGAATAGGTCTAAAACGGAAGATCTGAAATACAGTAAAGAATTACGTTGAAAGTATTTGTATAAGACATAACAACAAACCACGAAAAATTATTTTGGAAGTTGTTTGCAAGTGTGAGATACATGATAAACTACATACTTATATTAATATAGCAGATAATAAAATGTTCTAGAACAAATATTATTTTTCATAAAATAAAAATTTTCATTCTAAATAACTAATAACTTTATCAAGAATTTTATTGCAAGCAACTTTTTGTAACAATATCCAAATGTTCATCTCTATTGTTTTTTTTATCAATATTTGAAGATTTGTGAATATGTACCAATTATAGACCTATTCACTTTAGCTTCCTAGTTAGAATATTTCTTTGTTATAATATTTTATAAAACATACACTGTTTACTGAACCGATAAAAATTGTTCGAGTAAAGCGGGGTTAAGTTACTAAGAGACAACTGTACTTTATATGTAGAATCTTACAAAAGTTGTCATTTCATAAGGTATCAAATGAAACAAATCTAACACAATTATAACTTTGCCTTGTAACATCTCTGCGACGACTTTAGATAATGTAAGTCTTTAATAACTGACACCAAATGTAAGATCTGTTTATCATATCATCAAAATTGTATACGAGATCGTTTATGGCATATCATCATATAGGTCTCTTCGTCGATAATACAACTTTGTATAGCAGTGTCGAAAATTATGTCACTACTTCAATCCGCTTAACAAGGTTCTTGAAATAATCAATTCGTGGGCACAACAATGGCTTGTAATCCCCCGCCGAAAAGGCGGCGTGGGATATAAAAATAGTCTCCGACCGTCCTTCCGTCCGTTCTTCCGTCCGTCCGTCCTTCCGTCCGACAGTTTTGTCCGGAGCATATCTCAAAAAGTATTTAAGGTATCAACTTGAAACTTCATAGGTAAATAGACCTTATTGAGGAGGAGTTCAGTGCACAAGAATGATAACTCAACCCTGTATGTGTATAATTTTTGAGTTATTGCCCTTTGTTATTTTTCAAAATTGATTTTGTCCAGAGCATTACTCAAAAAGTATTTGAGATATCAACATGAAACTTCATAGGTATATATATCTCACCCAGGAGGTGTGCATTGCACAAGAATGATAACTCTACCTTTCATATTTTTTCAGTTATTGCCCTTTGTTATTTTTCATACTTAATTTTTCACCTGAGTGGAGCATAACTCAAAAAGTGTTTGAGATGTCAACATGAAATGTTGTAGGTGGATAGATCTTATTGAGGAGGAATGCTGTGCCCAAGAACGATAACTCTTTGCTATATAATTTTTGAGTTATTGCCCTTTGTTCATTTTCATACTATTTTGTCCGGAGCTTCTCTCCAAAAGTATTTGAGGCATCAAAGGTGGATGGATCTCATTGAGGAAGAGTGCAGTGCACAAGAATGATATATCTACCCTACATAATTTTTGAGTTATTGCCCTTTGTAATTTTTTCAAAATTAATTTTGTCCAGATCATAACTCAAAAAGCCTTTGAGATATCAACATGAAACTTCATAGGTGCATAGATCTCACTCCGGAGGTGTGCAGTGCATAAGAATGATAACTCTACCGTTCATAATTTTTGAATTATTGCCCTTTCTAATTTTTCAAAATTAATTTTTGTCCAGAGCATAACTCAAAAAGTATTTTAGATATGAACATGAAACTTCATAGGTGCATAGATCTCACTCAGGAGGTGTGCATTGCACAAGAATGATAACTCTACTTTTCATAATTTTTGAGTTATTGCCCTTTGTTATTTTTTATACTTAATTTTTCACCTGAATGGAGTATAACTCAAAAAGTGTTTGAGATGTCAACATGAAATGTCATAGGTGGATAGATTATATTGAGGAGGAATGCTGTGCACAAGAATTATGACTCTTCCCTATACATTTTTTGTGTTATTGTCCTTTGTTATTTTTCATACTATTTTGTCCGGAGCTTCTCTCCAAAAGTATTTGAGGTATCAACTTGAAACTTCATAGGTGGGTGGATCTCATTGAGGAGGAGTGCAGTGCACAAGACTGATAACTCTACCCTGCATAATTTTTGAGTTATTGCCCTTTGTAATTTTTCAAAATTAATTTTTGTCCAGAGCATAACTCAAAAAGTATTTGAGATATCAACATGAAACTTCATAGGTGCATAGATCTTACTCAGGAGGTGTGCAGTGCATAAGAATTATAACTCTACCTTTCATAATTTTTGAATTATTGCCCTTTGTTATTTTTCATACTTAATTTTTCACCTGAGTGGAGCATATCTCAAAAGTGATTGAGATGTCAGCATGAAATGTCATAGGTGGATAGATCCTATTGAGGAGGAATGCTGTGTGCAAGAATGATAGCTCTTCCCTATATAATTTTTCAGTTATTGCCTTTTATTCTTTTCATACTTTTTTGTCCGGAGCTTATCTCAAAAAGTATTTGAGGTATCAACTTGAAACTTCATAGGTGGATGGATCTCATTGAGGAAGAGTGCAGGTGAATAGATTTTACTGAGGAGGGGTACAGCACATAAGAATGATAACCTACCCTGCATTATTTTTCAGTTATTGCCCTTTGTTATTTTCGGCCATCAGTATTCACATAAGTTTCGAATCTGTTATCACTTCAGCCATCAGTTTTCATTACCAAAGATTTTAAAATTGAATTATTCTGCTCTACTACATATACATTCTTCCAATGAGCAAACACTTTCGGTGGGACATGGCTCTTGTTTCCTTCAGTTCCTCTAAACAATGTAATCTTAGTAGCACAGGTAAACAAAACAAACCAGTTCATCCACCCATCCTTCTTAACAATGCATAAAGTAACTAGTCAACATTTACAAGCACTTAGAATTTACCTTCTCAGGATAACAGTTGTTGGACAAACTACATTCAAAGCATGAACAACAAAACATTATTCTCAGAACTTTCAAACTCATCCTTGAGAGAAAGCTATCTACAATAATAACTTTTCTTTCATACGTCCAATCTTTAATTATGCTTATACTGTTTGGGAAAACATTGTTTTTGTTTCTTTTCTTTTGGAAGGTTAACACTCTTGCTCCCTCACATCTCCCAAACATGGACCCAGCATTTGTTGGTCATTATACTCCTTAAGGTCTTTGCAAATCTTACGATATAACAAATGTCCTTTGTTACTTTCCACTCCCCCCATTTCTTTCTTTTGTAGACAATCAAGGCTTGGAATTTTTTAGCCTCCGACCTACTCTCATTTAAAAAATGCTTTAAATAAAAACATAAAAGAAGTGTCAACTTTCTATTTCGAAGGCAACAGAAAACCTAAATCCTACACGCTAGATTACGCGTGCACTGTTGTTCTCTCAAAGGACATCTCTTTTTATACAGGAATATCTCGGTGGTCGGTTGGTCGGTCAACACAATAAGAGGAAAGGCAGTGCACAAGAACCAGTAACTCTATCTAGATGAATTACAGAGTTATTGCCCTTTGTTATTTTTCCATTTTTTATGTTTGTCCGAACTATAACTTGAAGAGTAATGGTTGGAATTCAATATTACTTCATATAATGGTCAAGCACATTGAGAGGAAGTGCAGTACACAAGAACCATAACTCAATCTTCACTAATTACAGAGTAATTGCCCTTTGAAACTTTTCCTTGTCTAGAGCATAACTTGTAAAGTACTGGTTTGAATTCAAAACAACTTCATACAATGGTTAAGCACAATAAGAGGAAAGGCAGTGCACAAGAACCATAACTCTATTCAGAGTAATTATAGAGTTATTGGCCTTTTTTATTTTTTTATTTTTTTAATTGTCCAGAGCATAACTTGAAAACTACCAGTTGGAATTCAATACAATTTCATACAATGGTCAAGTATATTGAGAGAAAGCGCAGTGCACAGAAACCAAAACTTTTGACTCATTTAATAGTTTTTTGTCCTTTGTTACTTTTTATTGCATAAGTTGAAAATTAATGGTTGGAATTCAAAGAAATTTCATACAATGGTCAAGGGCAGTGAGATGAAGTGCAGTGCAGAAGAACCATAACACTATTTTGGACTAATTACAGTAATTGCCCTTTGTTACTTTTTTGTCCATTGCATAACTTGAAAACCAGTATTTTGAATTCAATACAACTTCATACAATGGTCAAGCGCAATGAGGGGAAGTGCAGTGTTCAATAAACATAATTCCATCTTCAGTATTTGTAGTTATTGCCCTTTGTTCCTTTTCCTTGTCAGGTGCATAACCTAAACAAGAGGGCCATGATGGCCCTAGATCGCTCACCTGACTTATCAAACTCATCCAAACAATTACCTAGACAAGCATTCTGACCAAGTCTCATGACAGGTGAGTCAAAAATGTGACCACTACAGTGTTAACAAGGATTATCCATATTTGAGCAGTGCGACCTAGTTTTTTACCCAGGTGACACATATTCAAACTTGACCTAGAAATCATCAAAACAAACTTTCAGACCAATTTCCAGGATACTTGGATCAAAACAGTAGCAACTAGAGTGTTAACAAGATTTTTCTATTTTTAGCTCCGGTGACCTAGTTTCACATGCGATTTCGAACTCATCCAACAAGCATCCTGACCAAGTTTGATGATAATTGAGTCGAAAATGTGACCACTAGAATGTTAACAAGGTTTTTCCATATTTGGGCGGTGTGACCTAGTTTTTCATCCAAGATGACCCATGTTCGATCTTGACTTAGAAATCATCAAAACAAACTGTCAGACCAATAAACAGAATATTTGGATCACAACAGTAGCCACTAGAGTGTTAACAAGATTTTTCTATTTTTAGCTCCTGTGACCTAGTTTTTCATCCGAGATGTCCCATGTTCGATTTATTCCCAGCAATGACCTAGACAAGTTTCCTGACCAAGTTTGATGACAATTGAGTCAAAATTGTGACCACTAGAGTGTTTACAAGGTTTTTCTATTTTTAGCTCCAGTGACCTAGTTTTTCATCCTAGATGACCCATGTTCGACGTCATCCGAGCTATCAACTAGATAAGCATCCTGACCAAGTTTGATGATGATTGATGCAAAAATGTGACCGCTAGAGTGTTAACAAGGTTTTTCTATTTTTAGCTCCGGTGACCTACTTTTTCATCCGAGATGACCCATGTTCAAACTCATCTGAGCTATCACCTAGACAAACATCTTGACCAAGTTTGATGATGCCTGATGCAAAAATGTGACCGCTAGAGTGTTAACAAGGTTTTTCTTTCTATTTTTAGCTCCGGTGACCTACTTTTTCATCTGAGATGACCCATGTTCCAACTCATCTGAGCTATCAACTAGATAAGCATCCTGACCAAGTTTGATGATGATTGATGCAAAAATGTGACCGCTAGAGTGTTAACAAGGTTTTTCTATTTATAGCTCCGGTGACCTAGTTTTTCATCCGAGATGACATATATTCAAACTCATTTGAGCTATAATCTAAACAAGCATCCTGACAAAGTTTGATGATGATTGGGTCAAAAATGTGACCATTAGAGTGTTCACAAGGTTTTTCTATTTTTAGCTCCTGTGACCTAGTTTTTCATCAGAGATGACTCATGTTCGAACTTATCCAAGCAATTGACTAGACAAGCATTCTTACCAAGTTTGATGATGATTGGTTCAAAAATGTGACCACTAGAGTATTCACAAGGTTTTTCTATTTATAGCTCCTGTGACCTACTTTTTCATCCGAGATGACCCATGTTCAAACACATCCGAGCTATCACCTAGACTAACATCCTGACCAAGTTTGATGATGATTGGGTCAAAAATGTGACCTCTAGAGTGTTCACAAGGTTTTTTCTATTTTTAGCTCTTGTGACCTAGTTTTTCATTCGAGATGAGCCATGTTCGAACTCATCCGAGCTTTCAACTAGATAAGCATCCTGACCAAGTTTGATGATGATTGAGGCAAAAATGCGACCGCTAGAGTGTTCACAAGCAATTCTGGACTTACGACGGACGACGGACATTCACCGATCCTAAAAGCTCACCCTGAGCAAGCTCAGGTGAGCTAAAACCTAATGTTTAGAATTCAATGAAACTTCATTCAATGGTCAAGCGAAATGAGAGGCAGTGCAGTGCTAAAGAAGACAAGCGTAACTTCTTTTGGACTTATTACAGAGTAATTCAAATAAACTTCATCAATGGTCAACCACATTGAAAGGAAATGCAACATACAAGAACCACAACTATCTTTAATTGCTCACAACCATAACTCTATTTCAGTTTTTTTTTGCAAGATATTCTGTTACTAGTAACTTCCTGATTTGTGAAGCAGTCCTGCGGGGGTATTAATCACATTTATTGATAGTTCTAGTTTAAAGAATAATGAAAGACCAATTTGCATTTCGGATTAAAGTGGCGTTATGCCCATCCAAGGGTATATACGAGCTTAGTGAGTGAACGGGTAAAAGTCAAAATAAGTTTCATTTTGCCATAATTCCTTTTAATTCAATAGTTAAGTTCGCATATACAATAAATAACTCACAGATCCAAACGAAATTTCCGTACATATTCATTAGGATTTACCTCTAACGCTCAGTTTATAAAAAGAGTGGGGCAGTCTTTTTAAATTTTACTAGACAGATTTGTAATGTTATCTTAAACATTTTCCAATATCAACTGTTGGTCAAACACCATTTTGACAGTCATTCTTTTCAAATATAAAGTCAATTCAGCTCAACTTGACCATGAAAATATGAGCATAATGTCACTTTAAATTGAAGACACAATACACATTCTTCTAGCATGTCCACTTTACACAAGTCAATAAATACTAGCAACACTTCGACAAATAGTGAAAATAAACTTCTCTTTGGAAATAACCCTCTGGAAACTGACACAAATACAATCATCTTTAAACATGTACCGGGGCATATAACACAATCATAGATATTCAAACACTGATTCGAAACCCACAATCCCTTCTCAAGTATAAGACCCGCGAATCTATAACGGTTTTCCTCTCCTTACATCAATTCATTCTACATATGCTAAAATTTGCATAAGCTACTTCTAAATAAAACTGGTTAATTATTATAAACAGTATTTGACTAAAAAGTATCCTTCTTACTTCTGTTGTCAGTTTCTACTTCGTAAAATCAAATAGAAAAGCAATATACGATACTGATAAAAACGTTGAAAAAAAAAGAAAAGAAAATTGACAAAGATACCATTTAACTGGATATAATATTTTTAACGTGTATAAAGACAAATGTTACAGATAATTTAGCGGTATCGTGTTGTAATTTTGTTTGGTTGTAGAAGTTTCTAGTTAGATTTTCTATAAAGGCTGTTTTACTTGTCTAATGGGTATATAGAAGAAAAAGGTAGATTAGCTTAATATTTCATATAAAAGAACATACATATATCACTTTTTTAAATAATAGTGTTAGTCTGTCACACGAGATGAAATACTTACGGATTAAGTCAAGGGGGATAATCATAGTAGAAAAAATGCTAAAAGATAAGAACAGTTATCGGCCGTTACATGAAAAGAAGCCATACGGTATAATAAATCGCTTTAAATGTTTAGAGAGAATCACAATACAATGTAAAATCCTTTACCGGGAAATCGGATTAAATATTTCTTTGTAACCAATAGTGAAGAATGGTAAATTTATATTTTTCTCTTATATTGCAGAAATTAACATTAACCATTCATCAGAATCTGGCGTAACAGTAACAATACTTGCTGTCGTGGCTGTTGTAGCTATTATATCAGGTATCCATTAAGTTTACCTTTAATCTTTGTTTTAGACTCAGATTCTGAATTTTGGTCTTATGTCATGGAATTTAGGATAAACAAAGGATTTTCTATGAAACGCAGACTTGGTTCTAACGAGATTTGTTGAGACAAAACGTATTTAAAGACCACGAAATAAATATGTTTATGTTATAAAACATGGGTTGTGATCTTTCTTTGGTTTATCTTATGTTAAATTGAATCGATTCCAATTTATACGGATGGTGTCGTATAATAATTACTGTTGGAGGAATCTTTATGGTGCCACTTCGTCTATTACTTCAGGTGTAATGCATGTTTTAGAATGGAATCTTAGACTTTATATAAACATGTTCGATAGCTTTTCGAATATAAGAGTTCAAAGTTTCTAGCGGGATTCAAACCAAATTCAATAAACTAAAGAATAATCATCAAATAACATCATGACACTAGGAGCCTTGTTTTACACTTCGAAATAGTTTATATAAGATATAAGAGCATATAAACGCATTATTAAAATTAAATTGATTCTTCATATTTTAAATCATTTAATGGTTAATTTAAATAATAATTTATTCTAAAAGAAGGTCAAGTCACGATATAAAAGAACACTTTAAATTTAGGACTTAATTGAATGACTTCTTAACGTTTTGAATCTTGACCATGCTACAAATTTTTATTTTTTTTATTTAAACCCGACTTAAAAAGATAAATAATCGAACATATGATTTTCTTCTAAATATATCGATTTTACCTCATTCTACATGAACTAACTTTGAAAATGTTATTATGATAAGAGATATAGTGATTAAATTTAAAGCCTGTTCCAATTTCAACAGGTATTGTCGGTAGTGTCGTATACGTAGCCATTCAACGCCATCGCAAGGGAAAGGAAGGTAAGTTATTTATCATTGATAGTGCTATTTCTTACAAAGAATAGCAAACTTATACTCCATTGGTGTTCCTTGTTTCTGTTGTTTTGTTTCATTCTTAAAAAAGTATTTTTACTTATCCGCAAAACATTGTATAAAACGCATATGCATATTTTGACTCGATTTATTCCCCACAAAAAATACAGTATAGAGCGCGCCATTATGTAATATATGCAAACGGTTTCAAGAAAATATTTTTAGAACCATATGTGCTAATTGGTATCTTTCAATTTTGAATTATTATGAATAATATTTGCTCAATTAATTACCTTGTTGCTCTTTTTCACTATTCTTCATTTATGTTGCACAATTCACGCGTTATTGTATATCCTTTAGTAACTGGTTATACACGGAGGTTGTATAAGCTTTTATAGCAAAAAATATTCTTTTCTACTGTATTTTGAGTTATTTGATTATTTATTATTATTCTCATGTAGCTTCATTATCAAATTTCTTGTGATTGGTGAGTTAAATAATATTCTCATTTTATTCTACTCTTTAACAAAACGTCATTATTGAACTAACCTATATTTGATCTTACCTTTTCGAGATATCACTTTGAATTGTTCTTTAAAGCCGAGTTTGAAAAGGGTCAATCTACCATTTCGCGTTATGTTATTTTGGGTACCGGGAATATTTGCAGCCATGGCATTTAGAAGAAAGTTGGTTATGAAACTGGTGAACATTGATATCCTATATTCGACCATTGCTGCTGTTGTTGCTGTTAGAACGCGTGCGTGGGTGCGCGTGTGTGTGTGCGTTTGTTTATCTGACATTTCGAAGTGGGTGTGTTAACTTAACACATGCAAAGTGACGTTTCACCTACATTATAAGGTTAAAAAAGTTGTACCTTGGCATTTTAACATTCATTCCGTGTATCATTGAAGGTTTAGAAAACTAGCATGGTATAGACATAAATTTAGTTTATGGTTAGGGTAAGTATAGTGTTAGGGTAAGGTTTAAAGTTAGAAGAATGTGTGTGTGTGTGTATGTGTGTGCGCGCGTGTGTGCGTTTGTGCGTGTGTGCGTGCGTGTGTGTTCTTTTTCTGTAAATTTGGTTTTTTTTATTTGTGAGGTTGGGGTGTACATTAAGATTTAAGATTTTAACTTTAAGGTTCAGCAAGTTCGAGATAACACATGAAAGCGAGAGTATAAAAACTTTCAGTCACTTGCGACAAAGGAAAAAGACTTAGTGTTATATATATTACGTCATATGTATGCATAGCTTGAATCGATAAAATCAATGCTAACAGAAAATTGACGCCCGGAATACAGTGTGAATAATGTAAAATTTGGTGTAAGTTTCACCACGACTTTTGCATGGAAAAGTACATGTATGTTATGCCAGTGAGTGCTAATATAAACACTATTTCAAGAATGTATTTATTAATTTATTTTCTTGTATTTATTCTAATAGGTTCTCCTCGACAAGACCCTGAAGCAAAAGGTGATCTCTTTCTCTCTGTTTTTATTATTATTGAATAAGTATATTTTTTAAATAAATGAATTTAATTTATAAATTCTTTTAAAAAGCCTTTCAAAGTTTTCTATAAAACAATTAATTTTGTTCAGTAAAAAATAATTGCATAAAATTACCAGAATAAATATGATATATAAATGTTCGACGTTTTTGGAGGGCTGTTTCTTATGTTGTTATAAAGTTTGCACTATATATCTCTTTTTTGGATTATTCATTTTACCTGACATTTTTTTTGTTATTTATCACACACCCGTGCCAATTTTGCGGCTCCGTAAAAATGGTATTGCACGAGCATAACATTATTTTATTCAACTCATGCAATACATTCAGTATTGAACATACACTCAAAAAATAATCAATAGAATAGTTGCAATAAATATTATTTTAAACTAAAAAATTATTTCACGCATACAAATGGTATCGATTTTAATTGTAAAGATAACAAGTAAGATTAGATAATTGAAGCTTGTACAAAACGGACTACCCTGGTGTCTTTGCACATGACATGACTGGAAATATTTTTTCTAGATTAATGTTCCATTTGATATAGTTGAAGACTAATAACGTGTGTGCAAAATGTTAGTTTATTGTCTCAATTCGTTTTCCAGAATAATTATTTCAATTCTGAAAAATGACCCGAATCGGACTTGAAATAGCACAAATATGACTTAATGTTCTTAATAATCTAATATTGTAATGTTAGTTTTCTCAACTTGTAAATCGAAGTTCTATGAAATAAAGACATTTTTGTACCTTTATAAATGGGGATCAAACAATGGACCAACAACACGCAACGACTATTGTTAAAAGGGGGTGTACATTAAGTTTTAAGCCATTTTTTTTACTTTAAGGCTCAGCAAGTTCGATGTAACATGTGAATGAGAGTGTAAAAAAGGCCAGTCACTTACGTCGAACAAAGGAAAAAAACTTTAGTGTTACATATATTACTTCATATGTATGCATAGCTTGAATCGATAAAATCAATACTAACAGAAAATTGACGCCCCAAATACAGTGTGAATAATGTAAAAATTTGGTGTAAGTTTCACCACGACTTTTGCATGGAAAAGTACATGTATGTTATGCCAGTGAAGAATTTAACTTATTTATTTATTTATTTATTTTTTTAGATTCTCCTCGACAAGACCCTGAAGCACAAGGTGATATATCTCAGCGTTTTTATTATTATATTATTATTGAAAAAGTATATATTTTTTTTAAATAAATGAATTTACGGATTAATTCTCTGTTATTGTCGATAAAGCAGTTAATTTTGTTCAGTTTAAATTAATGGCACGAATAGTACCAGAATAAATATGATATATAAAGTTTGACGTTGTGGGACGGCTGTTTCTAATGTTGTTATAACTTGTAGTATATCTCTTATGTTGTATATCTCTTTTTGATATTTTTTTCTATTATTCATGTAACCTGGTATGTATTTGTTATTTATTACACAACCGTGCCGAATTTGCGACTCCGTTACTTTTCATTTTTACTGCCAATTGACTGCTAACGTCATAAAAATCAACGACGCAGCCATAAAGCAAAAATGCTATTTTAACATCCATTATTCTGTGTCTTTCCCGGTTTATTTGTCAAGTTTCTGTTTGTTGCTTTACTGTCATAGCGGTTACCATTTCAGTGGTATTGTTCACTCGCCCTTTTTTATTAAACGCTGTATCCAAAATGTGTCTTTTAACAAATAGACTAATTCATATTTTGTATTTTATTCTGAAATATTCAATTGACAATCATTATGACTCTTGGAAATCGAAGTTCTATGAAATAAAGGTGTAATTGTAGTAAAATACAAACATTTTTGTACCTTTATAGGTGGGGATCAAACAACGGATCAACGACACCCAGCATACGAGAAAAGTAATCAACTTTTTCATTAAATACTTGATTACAAGCACATGCATTTATAAAATCCATATAATCTATTTAAATCAACAAATTTAATGATATATATCCCGGAATGATTTATAGTTCATAAAGATGTATTATTCACCACAATAACTAATAACTTATTCACCACAGTAACTAATGTGTCCTTCAACCTACAATAACTGATTTTCCGCAAAAATATATCTTTCCCCACAATGACATATATTTTATGGAGATACACTGTTTACTGCAATAACTTCTATGTCTTAGTCATGTATCATTTGAAGACTGTCACATAAATCATATAGCATGAAATACATTTTAATGTTGTTCTTGTTTTATTACTTTACGGGAAGGTTTTCTTATCTTTTTTAATTCTCTTTTTAAAACTTGACAAATATACTGTTTATGCTTTGTTTTTCTATCCAGAATTTCCAAAAAGCATTTTATTTTCATAATAATGTTAAAATATATCATATATTCACAGATATGGTCATAAATAATAATAAAACTGAAAACAATCCAATACGTATTCGAGGTAAAGAAATTAATGTAAATATAATGCATCCAAGTCTTGAAAGACTTCTTCCGAAGCAAGGGGATATCATGAAAACACATTCAAAAGCGAGTGACAGGCCTGCACACGAACATTCAGATGAAGAGCCAATGATGCAGCTTCTAAAGGTAACTTAGAATCAAAGAACCTGCAACTTGCGAAATTTGAAACATTTTCATCGATCCTTTTAGATTGAGCTCGAACGTTTTTCATATTAACGGGGGATAGTACCTTTCGAAATCATCGTTACACATTACGATAACTACCTCATGCTTCGCTACGTTACTGATTGTGGGAATAAAATTTTGCGTTCCCTTTGTTTCTTTTAAAAAGACAAAGGATTTGTACGCGTTAGAAACAGCAATTGTATTACTAGCTATTTCACACAAATGCAAGTTTATTTTAGTATAACTATGACACGGCCTTCTAGAAAATGGTGATTTAACACTCAATTTTGATTGTTTTTGTACTAATTTACTTAAATTGCATCGAACTTATTGTTAGTTATAAGTAATTGGGCCTATGTAGTTGGTAACGACAGCACGGGAACCTAAAAAAAGCAACATCATATTAGTAATTGTTTATCTTGCCTTAGTATACTACTGGTTAGTTCGTAAGATTTCTTACAATATCTGTATTGTCCAATTCAAAATAATTACTTAATATTGAGAATCTCGTCATGAAATAGTGAAATCTGTATGTGGCAATACCATTGCAAATATGTGCTTTGTTTAACATAATATTATAATATCTATCATTTAGATTCCACAAGATGACAGTGGTATTGATATAGAGGATGAAACAACAGCAAGAAAGACAGTACGACAGTGCAACTGAAAAGGACACGGTGACAGTCTGGTTCAGTTATGTACAAGCATTTTATGGTGGTTTATAAGATAAAAGTTGTCGATTGCAAATCTGTTCATATATGCTATACTCTTGCAACCTGTTCCGATTATGAGAGAAGTGTTCAATTCAATATCAAATAGAAGTTTCAATTTAATTTGAAACGATAGAGTCTTTTCATTTGTGTGTGATATGAAGAGTTTGAGTAGTATATACCATGTTATTGCATTTTATGTTAGACATTTTTTTGTCACTATCATGAAAGGAACTCCACTGAGGTTCAAAAGCTTAAAAACATGACATTTGAAAATCTTGCAAATATTAAGAGAATCGCTTAAAATGGAAAAATCTGCAACGGATAATAAAGAAATAAGCTATGAGTATTGAATATCGATTTTACGTGATGCTAAGCGGGATTTGAGTGAAAAGCGATTCATCAGTTTTCATTTTTCCTTTCATTTTTCTCTATAAAAGTGATTTTTCTGAAACAACCGGTTGAGGGAATGACCTGAAAATTGCACACTAGTTATTGTCCAGATCTTCACCAATAAGTGTGCTAAACAAATCTCCGAAAAATGATTTACCAGTCAGGTTATGTCAAAAAACTTCAGTGGAGTCCCTTTTATACAAAATTGAATGTAGATAGAACAGTCCCTTTATTAATTTCTTACATAGAAAATCAAATTTTCAACAAAGAAGTGCATTTACATGTTTGCATTAATGAATCTATTAATTTATTAAACCGAAACTTTAAAATTATGTTTAAATGTTCATTTGTATATGTTACATGACATATTCGTCTAACAGATAAATCAGTTACCAAACAGGCATCAGTTATCTAACAGGCATCTGTTACCAAACAACGCACAACTTTTTTCTATTTTTTTATAAACTCTCTGTCAATTTTCTACTATCGTCAGATTTTTTTTTACCAACCTATAAACTAGTAAACATTTAAATATTGTAAAACACGTTTAGGATCCCTATTTATGACAATTGTTATGAAAGATAAAACTATCGAAACTGCCGTTGTAATAACACTACAAAGGCATTAGAACAATACCTTAACTTACGCTCTGCTACCTTTCGCTTTTGTAGAGTAACGGAGCGAAATAGATCATTTGACTTTACTGAGATTTAATTACAACTTGGCGCTTGTACGATAAATACAGGAATTATTGCACGAGTGCTATTATGATGGGTTATTTCCCTTAAGTTACAATGTGGAAATACAACTTCACGACAGCAATGCAATATTCCTAATTTTTTTTATTAATTGTGAAATGTGCTAAATAAGGTTGCTTGTTTTAGCAATGTAATGTTGTTGTTTTTGTTGTTGTTGTTGTTATTATTCTTATTATTATTATTTTTTCTTAAAGTTGTTCAGCAGCTAGAAATTAAATTGTGTTCTAAGTTATGTATAATAACAATTATAATTCATAGTATGATGATAATTATGATGATGATGATTTATGTAAGATTAACTTTTTTTTTGGAGATTAACAATTCATCCAAGCATTTAAAATAAGACACACAATGCATTTGCTTTGGTTTATTATACTTACATATAAATGTAAACATTCATGTATTTAAAAATATAGCTTTTAACAATTGATTTGCTTTATGAAAGTACTTAAGTCATTTTATGTTGACTCATTCGACTCTTTCAAATATATTGGAAGTCAATTACTCTTTTTAATCAATCACACCTGTTTCGGCAGGTTAGACATGCTAAACGATGTGTAACATTTCAATTCCAATGCGTATATGTTAAATTATCTGACTATTTTTCTAGTACTGAATAGTCCTAGTAACTTTGATCATTTTGACAAATTATACTTGACCCTAGTTTAACAAAATCAACTTGATTTGTCAAGCATTTAGCAATGTAGCTTACATTTCAAGCGAGTTCAGTTTGAACTGAAGAATATAAACCTGTGTGTTCGGTAACAGTCTTGCCATTGCTTTCATAATATTTCTGTTATTGATATATTATATCATGTTTGTCCCATATGTTTGTTAAACTGGATGCTATGGAATGGTTTATCCAATTATATGATAATATATAAGCTTTTCATAGATCAATTGTTTACTTTAAGCAGGGATACAACCATTTGGTTATCAAGTTTGCTCAATATTCATTTTAGAGCCCAATAAAGAATGGTCAAAATAAAATGTACTTGTGTTTTATATTATCGCATTTAAACATACACCTTGTAGGTTTATACATTAAATTTCCTTTTCATTTTTTAACTATTATAACCCCATGATAAATCATAACACTACAATTGACAGTGTCACAATAGGGACTACGATGGGATACCAGGCCGACCACAATTGCTATCTAAACAACCAACAACTCAGAACAGAAAAATATATACAAATTTATTTACAGAAATGAATATTTATAAATGAAAAATGATTATATATGAAAAGTCACTGCGCAAACAAACACTATCAACGTATCTCAGTCTATTTCTCCCGTAAAGTTTCTGTCATGATGTTTCAATAAAGTGGTGGCGTTGTTGAACAAAATTAGTCACAATGGCGGGTGTCTTGTATAAAATCTTATCAAGCGTAACTGTACTTCCTACAGTGTTGGCACAGTTGATAGGATCCTGAACAAGGACATGCGTCACCCTTTAGCCATGGACATACGTGTGGAGGGCCCGTGTCATCTTCGGGTGTGTCCTCAAATAAGAAGCTACAAAGTATAAAACATGGTAAGTTCCATGATAATCAAACATAAGGGTATAATAAAGTCCCTTGGAAAAGACTCGACCTTTGTCGGTTTCCAATAAAATAACGTGCTTCTTTGAATAAACAAAATGTCCACTATAGTACACCATACATTCCGTGGAACAAAAATTCAATCACATCCGCATAATACTGCGTTTCAAATATATTCAAATATATGCCACATAATAACCACCAATAAATAAACGTCTTCCAAAATCATGCCCCTGAAGATCCTTCTCTAGAGATACGTTAGTTTTGATACGTTGTATTTACTTATAACAAAAACTGATGATAAATGAAATGAAGTAAGACGATAACGTAAATTAAATTGATTGAAACAAATCATTACGATACTGCAGCATTTACATAAAGTTACACAAATACGGTAGAACCATAATAAATTATTTATGAATAGATATATATATATATATATATCTATAAAATATCATAGGCACTCGGTTCCAAAACCTTTTATGATTTTAATTTATTTTTAAAAAATTTTCATATCATGTATATAA
Source organism: Ruditapes philippinarum (assembly GCF_026571515.1). NCBI lineage: Eukaryota > Metazoa > Mollusca > Bivalvia > Venerida > Veneridae > Ruditapes > Ruditapes philippinarum. The sequence continues at coordinate 155,655 of NW_026854072.1, forward strand.
AGTAGTATTTTATATACATGATATGAAAATTTTTTAAAAATAAATTAAAATCATAAAAGGTTTTGGAACCGAGTGCCTATGTAAAATATTCATGGCTCCTATACAATTACAATATGATTAAAACTTCAATTAACATCCATCAATTAACATGTCTCGGTATAAATTTGCAATAGCTAAACACTAGAATAAAAAGAGCTTTTAAAATTTAATCTGCAAAAATTTAGAAAATTTAGAAAACAATAAATTACTGTCAAATAACTAAACCTGAATCAAATAAACTATAATTCTAATAGAAAATAGTATTTTACGAAATAGCAAAAATTTATGAAACAAAATCACTAGAAAATTAAATTTACCTTGTACAAGCTGTAATTTTATGACAAATATAATGTGTCTGTCACCGTCATAGTGACCTGTGCATTGCAATATATCACTTAAAATTTAGTCATTATATAGCAAACTACTGAGTACTGAGCGGGAAAACAGATCGTGCAAAACATGAAAAAATCGATTTGCACGAAATAAAGCTGGGACGGCGGGAAAAATAGTTATGTAAAATAAAGGCCCGTCCTTCAAATACAGACATAATACATATATCTGGTTCATAAAACAAAAATGTAACTTTCTTATTACTGAAAGGATTTTTGTGAAATAAACGGCAAAATGTTTAAATTGAGACATGGAAATTTATGCAAACCATAAAAATACTCTAAATAATAATTTCACCCGAAAACTTTAAATTGAACAAAAGATGATGCAATCTCACATCAATGAATATAGAGTAAAATGAGGTTCGGCGTGAAAATATAATGCAAGATTTTACAAACGTACTTTCACTTTGTGACAGACAGTTTGGGTGAAATAAATCTCAGTTGTACAAATACTTAAACTCCAGGACGTCTATTGTACAAGTGTGATCTGAAAGATGGCCTGAAGAAAACTTTTAATAACAAAAAAGAATTATTTTTTCTTACACAATCTATGTCGAGCGGCATAATGCGAAAGGTTTGGATCGATCAGGTTGCAATTTCAGGTTTGTGTGAAATCTATTTTCAGCAATATTTATTTTTCGTACTGAAAGACAATGACAAAATGCCCAACTTTTACAGTATACGAGTATAAACAGTAGCAACTTTCGTAACAAAATGTCCAATTTTCCTATTGGCCCGATTATTTTTTTGCGTATTAGACAGTGCAGCAGCTTAAACTGTCCTCAGCCTGCGCGACGATCTACTCATTACTTTGTATAAACTTTTAGATTTTTTGTAAAAAAAACAACATTGTCTGGAGGTAGTTGATTCCATTGAGGGCGATACGTGGCGGCCTCAACATGCGTACCATAGGCATCTTAACCTTCGCGGTGATTTTCTTTTCTTTATATAAACGCTTTCAAAAAGTTGTCGGTACAAAGCACCATTTTCTATCTATTTATTGGTCAATCATTGATAAACTATATGAATTTTCATAAAACTAGACGGATTTTCGTAAAAAAGATCTTTATCCGGAGTCCGCCGTTACCTAGCTAGCCTACTGATCTGATTTTGAGAATTATAATGGGTCCGTGGACGGTAACTAACGGCACTTAGTGCAAGTCTAAAAAAACATGGCCGCCAGATGCCGACGTAGCATGGTCGTAAGTCAAAGCGGTGATTTATTGTTTATGTATATAGAATATACAAATTTTCGTTAAAAGCGTTTTTTCCTGATGAACCAACCTTGACCTATATATTTTCTTTTGATTTAAACAGGGTAACACCTTTCGACTGATAAATGTCTACTATAAAAACATATGTCAACATACACTAGAAAATACCTACATTTACCAGTGGTCGCTTTTTTTGTTTATCATTTTCATAGAGATTTTACAGCATTTACTCTATATTATGAAATGTAGGAAAACGCTGGTAAATACATTTGACATAAGTTGGCGTCACTTTCTCTGATGATGGGCCAGATTATATGTAGAATAATGTTACAATCAGAGCTCGTTAGTCAGCGCGGAAACGTAACATTCTAGTATAGTGTATATGTACATGGTAATGTTTCAATTGAGATATTTGTGGTAATGAAAACATGTGTTCTAAAAATAAAGTGAGAAATAAAGCTATTATTGAAGTCACTATCAAACAGTTTTGATTACGTTATGAATGTTTGAACAATGAGGTGTTCCTATTTAAGTATTTGAAGTTTCAATCGCACATATTTGATAAAAACTTTTATGGCACGAGTTCAAGATATTTAGAATATTATGTTAGCCCCATGCAACGAATGTCATACCCTCTTTATGACGTGACGACATATCCCAAATAACAAAAGTTTAAACCTTTTATTGATTTATAAACTTGATTGGAAGAATGATGTTAGTAATATACTTACATAGCGCGCGTTACATGTTGCTTATCTCCACAATTGAATAGAAATTAAAACAGTTCACTGGGTTTAAAATCTTATTGCACATTTATTCATAGTGTTACATCAAAAGAACGCCTTTATTAGTACATAGCATTCCTTTACTTCTGTAATAGCAACAATGTTGATTATAATTATACTATAAACATACTTCATCTGATGAATTTGAAATCAATGGATCAATACTGTGAAATTGAAGTGGTTTTATTTTTATTTTTAATTTTATTTTTTAATCCAGCCGAACAAATATACAAAACGAAAAACAACCATTTAAGAATACTGATTCCGAAACACAGGTTAATCATATGCTGCGAGCCGGCTGTCCAAACCCCAACTCTTATTATTTATTATTATTATTATTATTATTATTATTATTATTATTATTATTTATTTTTATTTTTATTTTTATTTTTATTATTTGAATCATTTATTGTTTAAAAGATGGGAGGTAGGGGGAATCCAAAGCTCTGGCCAGCAAACAGGCTCTCTCGGCCCCTGCTTTCGGAATATTCTTTTTATTTTAAAGAATTAGTGCACAACCGGATACATTTTAAGAAAAATAAATCAATTTGACAAATCCTCCCGAACCAATACAATTATTGATCAGTCGCAATGTTATATCCAGTCTTTGTTTGCTAACTTGAAATATTCATTTATAAAACATTCTATTATTATATATATAACATGTATCAACCGTCTCCTCATGAATATACAATTTATGAAATTAAAGAAATTTCGTGAACCGTGCTTTAAAAACCTCGAATGATTTAAAACCGCGAAAGAACTCATGAAAATCTCGTGTCCCGTGCATTATTCTACCCAAACATAAACCAAACACTATAAAGATATATAGTAGAATAAAAAGTACAAAAAAGAAAAGAGTAAAAACTTGTTTAAATTATCAAGAAAATTTACTGGGAGTAGACTTCTTTATTACTTTTATTAATACATGTATTATGTTACTCTTAAAATTTTGAAATTAATACTTAACACATCAAAATCCCACGTAAAACTTACAATTAAAGAACGTTTTACCATAGTGCGCAAACAATTTGGAAAAACAAATATCATTCACTCTTACTTGACATTTCTCGTATTCTGGCAAGAGTTAAATTCCTTATACAGTAAAATTCTATGCAAAGAACTAGTTTCATAAAAGCCTGAGAGCAAATATTGCTTATCTTATCTATATCTTTTCTTGTGAAATCTTATCTTATGTTTTCTTATTTAATGTTATCTTATGTTATCTTATCTAATGTTATCTATACCTTTTTCTTATGTTATGTTATCTTATCATATCTTTACTGAATAAGGGCGTCTATTCACGAAAGGAAAAAATAAAAATTAAATTGTAAAGTACAAAGATAAATTTGATTTTTAAGTGTTTATAATTAAGTGAATAAAACCAATTCTTCAACTACAAACTTGGTTTTATTGAGAAAGTGTTTCAAAAAGTTGTCAACTCTAGCAAAATATGGCAAGATACATTTAAACAAAATGTGTTACTAAAACAACAAATATTCATGCAAACTTTTCATACTTTCGCCTATTTGCAAATTTATTTCAAGAACCATTTTTTATCCTTTTCAGTTGTCCGATAATTCATTTTACAAATGTTCCATAGCTATTTTTGCTCTTTTTCTTTACCTAAGCAACAAAGGGAACCAAGGGATAAAACGTTTTATTAAATAAAACAATTAAAATGATATCTCTGTTTAAAGCTTCAAACAAAATTAAGAAAATCAAACTTTAGGAAAAATGTGCTAAAATTTTAAGTAAAAAGATTTAGGTTATACTTTACATGATATTTGCGATTAATTATTACTATATTTCATCTGCGTAACGAACGCAATAACTACAGTAGCACAGAAGTGACATGAGTAAGTTTGTTTTTTTACCTCGTGCGCACGAGATCATGAAATGGAGCGCACGAGATACTTTATGGTGCGCACGAGTTACTAATTGCTGCTACGAGATACTATGTCGTGCGCACGAGATAATTAAGTGGTTTCGTATATTCAAATAACAAAACCCCTTCACGTTATAATATGCTATTTAAAAACTGTGTACAGATTCAGAAGTTTAAAGGTTAGCAAATACCAAATATATACCACCATCACGTGTCACATTCGCTAACGCTAGGAAATTCTGATGTTTTGGAACATTGGATAATAAACTCAGATTTGCGAGGATTTGATGCGACATCTTTTGGCAAAATGATGTGTTGCTAATTACACATAACACGCTTTTTTACTTCTGTGCCAAATGATTTGGTTTGTAGATGTAAATTAGGAGTAAATAATTTTAGAAAAAATATATGAAAGATGCATGATAATAAAATTTTTAATCAAAAGTGACAGTTTCTTTCATAAATTATTAACAATAAGATATTACAAATCTTTGTATATAAATATAAAGTTAAAACAACTAATTGATTAGATTTGAGTCAAATTAAATAATATGATGGTTATAAGTAAGGTAATTCTGCGTTTATGTTACGTACATACCTATATTTAAAAGGATGTGTTATGAAAATAATTCCTAGGATGGCATATACATGTAGTTTGTATGCAGTTTCATTTCTTAAACTGCGCCTTTCTTGTATTTTAATGCCCAATTTCCATACAATCCGTTCTTACGATTGGTAAATCGGTTTCTTACCTAAAATGCAATGCACTTTATATTTCATATTTTTATGACTTTTTTAATGTTATACTTTTTTTTAATTTAGTTGTCCACTGCCGTTTAATATACTTGTACAATCATATCCTATCATATCAAACTTTCTGCTGGGATTTTTTTTTAACAAAGTCGCCTATTAACTATGTCAAAGTCGAGTTTATACATGTTTACTCGAGTTGCAAAATAACAATAGCTTCACCAATACGTTCTATTTGTGTTATTCCGGGATGTTGAATACGAAGTAGGTACTTCCGTACGTTATATAACTTTAAAAAAACTGAATATAAACATAATATACCATTTCAATTTCACTACCATTAATTTCAGCAAAAATCGCAAAATAATATTTACAGAGTATATTCGTGCCTTACCATAATTGATCTACCATAACTTTCAGCAAAAATGCCACATTACTTTTACTTGTCGGGAATACTTGTGTCTGACCATTACAAAAGCTCTGCCTTTACTTTAAGCAATGTCGCATATAATCTTTATAGAGTCACTGTAATTTAAACTCAACTAACTTTAGAATTATCAGCACAAGATTATTCACCTCATATTTAATTGACTAGAATAGTGCCCGGAACAAAGTGCCACCATCATATTCAAAGTGTGTTTTGTTTTCACCTGTGCTAAATACATTTTATAACCTTTATATATCCGTTGGATTGGTTTTGTTCTTTCTTAAAAACCAAACACACCGCCATTTGCTACATGAATTTAAAATTATTTCCAAACATTACATTTTATTTGATATATTTTACTCAATGCGTTGCCAATAAATTTTTTTTCAGAATTTTTAATATCAGTAATTTTTCATTTTAAAAATGTCGTCACGGTAATAATTTTTCACAGGGCTCTAACTTTGTTATATATAATAGATAAGAATACCAAAGTTATTATCGCATTTCGCAAAATCATATGCATAATTTATAAATCCACATCAAACGATCCGTTTACATTAAATCATCATCGAACAAAAGCAGTTTTTTTATGTTACGTGTTTTCATAAATTATTTATATTCCTTTTTTTATTCCGCTATTTAAATTGTTCACAATAGTGAATTCATAGCAATCATTCAAGCCATGGTGATAAGGCAACAATTATCTAAACTATTTTTAAAATTATATCTCTAACCACGTCTTTACTTTTTAAACGCATTAAGAAATTTTAAGCATTTATTATTATTATTATTTTTGTGGTTTTGTTTTTTATTTGTGTGATACAGGAAGCTATAAGCTTATTAGATATATTCTCGAATCCGTTTCTCGAACCAACCAGTACTGAGCAATAAGTGTGATGTTGCTTGCTCGAGGAAACAATGGCTTGCCCGTGATGGGGATTGAATCCTTTATCTGTTTTACAACCGGCATGTCACAATTAATTAAAGCAGCATGACTCCAGATTCATACAGATTTTCATAAAAATAAAATGAACAATGAAAATAATTTCAACAATGCAAACGGCACGTTCTGTCCACGTAAATTTCCAAAACGAGGTCAAAATATACAAAAATGACCATTACTGTGTTAGTCACACAGTATAATGTGTTAGTCACACAGTATAAATATGGTTATAAATACATATCATTAGTCAATTATCGCATATAGCCTATCGATTATCACTTGAATTTTTAATCATTTTTCTTTTCTTAGTACATTTTTTCCTGAAATTTGCTTTTTTTACATACTTTGGCTCATCTCGAGGCATGCAGCTTTAAATGCGCACATAAACTATCAAGTGTATTGTTAACCTCATCTCCTGTCTACAAATTTGTATATAAAGTTCATTCCAGTTTGGGCTTCTTTAAGACAGATTTGAATCATATGACGAATTGAAATAAATACCTGTTTATACATTTAACTTATATTTGAAGCATCTTAACATGGCATTATCACTCATATTTTTCATTCATTCATTCATTCATTCATTCATTCATTTTAATTTATGAAAAGAAAAGAAAAACCAAAAAATGGAAGTAAAAACAATCTTGAGAATTTTCTCTGCATAAATTTTTATGTAGATACAAGTTTAATAAAATTGTTTATTTATTAAAGTTTAACTCATTTTAATATATTCTTTATCTATTTAAAATTAACCTTATCAAGACAGTCTCTATATTAACATTGACAAACACCGAATGAAATTCATATTAGTTTAAACATATTTTTTCCCGAAAGTATATACATTGTATAAAGTACATACAAATATATAACAAACAAAACATTTTTACACAATGGAAAAGGATGAGAATGAAAGACAAGTCTATTAGAATTCTTCTCCTTAATTCATCTTGAATACAGCTATAACAAACATAGCATATTCTCATACAACTTGTAGAAGAGATTTGATTAGCAGCAAACAAAATATTATTAGAATGTTATATTTTAATAATCTTAGCAATATACGGTGGCTAATTTGTGTCATGTTATATTTTCGCTTAGCGGGGCGACGGGCGAAAACACGACAGAATATAAAGTGACGACTTTGTCGTACTTTCGCTCCGCTGGATGCAAGACGAAAACACAAAATCACCACAAAGTCTTCAGCCGCCCTGCGGAGCGAAAATATGACAAAGTATTTATTTTGTCGTATTTTCGAGTTTTGTATTTTCGACCCATGGGTCGACAGGCGAAAACACGTGGTGACTTTGCTGTATTATCGTGTTTCTGCCTTGCGCTCCGCAGATCGAAAGTACTACAGAGTGGTAACAGGTATTATCGTGTATTTCGTCCGGCGCCCTCGGAGAGAAAATACATAAAATTACGCACCATGCTATTTGAAGAATAGGGTCGTGAAATGACATTTCAAATAGGCAGTACATTCGCACTACCTGCTGACGTACTCGTGAATAATTAATTATTAACATATTCAAAACGTATGCGCACGTTTTCAGGTAGATGCATGATTGAGTTTATGAATAAAATATACTTTAATGTTTTGATAAAGCAAATTAGTACAATCATATATCGTCACACTATCGATACTTATTAACCATAGTTTGTTTATTCAGAACGTAAATATTTTGATAATTTCATTTCAGTGATGTTTTAATATTTGTTACTATTACGTGTGTCCTTTGATGTTATAAATGGCTAACAACCCATGAGTGCATCACATGTAATTAACTAGACAAAAATAGATACATATATACATATTTATAAATCATAATTTTGTTGACGTATAAGTCATGCAGACATTTTAATTTTAATGTAGCAACTACCCAGCTATTCTAGTTCTATTACTTGCTTGGGTTTCTGGTTTTAAAGCAGCATGCCTCCTGATGCATGCTTATTGTTATGAAAATTTTGAAAATGATTTTAAAAGTAATATATCGTGACGTGAACAAAAAAGTAATTTACACATTGCAAAAGGCACTTACATTTTACGTAAATTACCAAAATCATGTCAAATAATGCAAAAATAACCTTTGCTGCGTTAGTCACGCAGTAGACATGTGATGATAAATACTGCAAAATCGGTCTTTAATCGCATATAACATGAACATTAAAACTTGAATCTTAACTCATTTTACTTCTCTTAATATCTTAAAGAGTTTTTCTCAAGTTTGATTTCCTTGAAATATGTTGGCTCATCTGGAGGCATGCAGCTTTAAAGTCAATTTTAACACATTTTTTTGTCCTATCTCGGTAGACAATCCACCTAACCGGCCTTCCTGGATCACTAGCCAATAGTTCCCAATTTCCCCACAAGTGGTCGAAAACTGGTGGAGGTAGACCTAAGGTCTGTTTTTCTGTTTAAATACAGGCACCGAAAATGAAATCAACTGACCTAGTGCATGCCACATTAAATTATCAGCTTCCTCACGTGATCGCATGTCACGCACGAGCAACTACAAGGGTACATGAGATCCTTAAATGAGAAATTTAAATGATATGAGAAGATATTATGCATATTTTGATATATTTGTTGAAAATAACATCAATATTAAAGGCTATTTTTGCATTATTTGACGTGTATTTGGCAATTAACGAGAATTGTTAGTGCCGTTTGCAATGTGTAAATTACTTTTTTTCTTCAAGTCACAATATTTTACTTTTAAATTAATTTTCAAAATTTTCATGAAAATTAGCATGAATCTGGAGGCATGCTGCTTTAAAACATGTCCGTGGTCAGTTCCACAGTTTCATGGCCGCATCCCTGAAAAATTATTTATTATCGATTAGGAACAACGCATTAAAATTATAAATACAATACGAATTCTTTATTTAAACGAGTCCAATGTATAATAAAAATATACAAAGAATTATGTGCAAATTCAAAAATAATAATGAAATCAGAAACTTTTAATACAGGGTCATTTTTCAAAATAATTAAGCCTGTCGGACCGTATTTGGTACAAAAACGAATATGGTACAAATTTGTACCATATTCGGCCGAATATGGTACAACTGTCTAATTGTACCATATACGTATCTGCAGTTTTGGGGTAAAATGCCTGACCAAATATGGTACAAACTTGTACCATATTCGGATGAAAAATGTACCACATTCGTTCCGAATATGGTACACACTCATCATCGTCATCATCATCATCGTTATCTCATCATCATCACCATCATCATCATTATCATCACAATCATCATCATCATCATCATCACCATCATCATAACCACCATCATCATCATCATCATCATAACTACAATTTGCATCAACGTCATCAATACCATCATGAAAATAATCATCATCGTCAACTCATCATCATCATCATCATCATCATCATCATCATCATCATCATCATTATCATCATCATCATCACCATCATCACCATCATCATCGTCATCGTCATCATCATCGTCGTCATCATCATCATCATCATCATCATCATAACTACAATTTGCATCAACGTCATCAATACCATCATGAAAATAATCATCATCGTCATCATCATCATCATCATCATCATCAGCATCATCATCATCATCATCATCGGCGGCCGGTAATCATTGGCGTCAACATAATAAAAAACTTTTTTCATCATCATCATTATAATCATTATCATCGGCCGATAAACATCGCAGTTATCATCATCACAATCATCAAACCCCAATCATCATCACCATTGTCATCATCATCAATTACATCATCATCGTCACCATTAACACCATCATCATCATCGTCACCATTAACGCCATTATCATCATCATCGTCATGATGATGACAAAAGTTTTGATGATGATGACGACGATCAAAATTC
>NW_026854073.1:0-5591 GCF_026571515.1 Ruditapes philippinarum
ATTTTGATAAGATTAAAATACAGGGCAGCATTGCTGCAAATGCAATAAAAAGGTTATGATACAGGGCAAGTGTTCATTAAGACAATTCCGGCACGAGGGATGATCAAAAATTAACCGGACTTTGTAAATGATTCTTAACCTGTTAAATGAATTTACATAACAATACACGGAACATAAATCGGAATCTATCCCCTAAATGATACAAAAAATACCAACAAGAAATATTAACAAAGAAAAAAGTTATGCTGTTATTGGCATGCACATGTAAAGCAATGCGGCGCACGGTATAACTTTAAAATTGACGTTAACGACGTCACAAGCGTATTGTCCTTAACGGAGCAGATTTACTCATTCACGGAGTAGGCCAATATGTGGTACAGTCATGTTATTGATGCGGCGGATCCACTGCCTATATATTTTTCTGTACAAGTGGGTATCATATTGTATTGTAAAAGGTTGAATGGTGATAAATAGCTCCTGTAATGACGCAAACTTCCGTTATTTCCTTCTGTAACTTGATTGTTGAAAAAATCGCACATGCAATTAACTATATTATGTATTACGAGTACAAATAATGTAAAATAATGTTGCTGAATTATAATGTATCATACATACGAAAAAATAACAGAAATAATACAACTATGATCAAAATTGCCATTATTTTTAAATAAATTAATCGCATAGCCAATTTGAACAGTGACTGTTAAATTGTTGACACAATTTCTCCATAAGACCATTGTGTAAAATAAGAAAATAATTGATACAATTGTAAACCAAGAATACAATACATGTAATTAATGCATTAACTATTATCATTTTAAAATCCTCCGAGTTGACTGCACTGTCCCGTAATTACTGTCGAACATCGTTGACAATGTCCGCAGTCAATCGACTGTTATTTTTCAACGTCTTGGCGATTGACGTCACCAACGTCCTTGAAAATGTCTTTTTTCTGTCTCTCCCTTACTTGTTTTCTATTTCTCTATTATCTTTTCTTAATCCTTTAAGCTAATCAAAAAATATGCTGTGGCTTTCTGGAACTTTTTCCTTGATAGCCATAATCTTTTTTTACATTTTAAACAGTTTCTCGTCTTACATTTGACAAATGTTTTCTATTGATCGATTTTCGAGACATTCCGACGACATAGTTTTAACGCGAGTATTTCATTAACATGTGACGTTTGAATTGTGATTGTAAAATATAATATGGTTTAAATGAAGTGATTTTTTACAGACAACGTCAAATATATGGTACATGACGTTTTGGCGTATTTTGAAATCTAAATGTGCCATATTGTAAAATACACGCAGCATAAAGCGCCTGATGTCAAGGCGAATTTACGCACTGCGCCGGGTGTGCGTTACCATAGGTTTTTTGAATTCGCTGTTACGGACAAGCTATTTGCGTTATCAGGTTAGATATAGTATCAGTTTACAGGTATTGTTTTCCGATTAAGTGTGATATATAACAATAAGTGATAGGATGAAAATTCTTCAATTGCCAGTCACAGTCCGGTTTATTTTTGATCATCCCTCGTATACTTGAACGGCATTAACTTTGGGCCAATATTTTAATAAGTGTGCCAATATCTTTCTTAAGGCACACTTTTGCTGTAAAAACCTATAATTTATGTCATCTAGATCTGTTTTTCTTCTTTTTAGAGATAGGTCTAATAGAACTAAAATATTTGAATGAATATCAAACTGTACATTATCTGCAACGGAAATAAATGGCGTAATCAATAAACAGACTCAGGCTGTGAAAGGTTATATATTTCACAACACAATCGACACTCCAGTACTTTCAGTGCTTTGATATATATATTGGTAATACCTCGGCAATCGATCATCTGGATAACTAACAAGCAATAACAAATGTCTACGCAAGTGACCGAGTACTAACCCCAGATGAGCGGTGAAAGACAAATTGTCATAAAACTGAGTGTCCGAGTTCAATTTTCAATGTAAAAATAAGCTACGCACGAGGATCAACCAGCGGTTTGGATAACCAGTCCGGTGCTTTCCCTATTTAGTTAAACAGGTTAATAAATATTGTTTTATTATAGATATGTCACTGTAATAAATATATTTCTTATCTTTAATTGTGTACTTGTCAAATGTCATTATTTTGAAAACCGGAACGCCGATGGCTACGCTTAGGTACCCGCTTGTGCCTTACATAATGCACAGAGGATCTCCCTCAACCAGTAATGCTAGAAAGTTACCATACGATCATTACAGTGCCGATGTGACTTAAAGCTCCTACTTTATTACATGAAATGTGACCACTAAATGATTTCCTTTATAAATTCAAACTGAACGATTTCTAGTTTACTGGCAAATTGTCATGTCAAAAATAAAAGTTTTGAACATTTTTTTGTCTTGTGTTAATGTCCAATTAAGAAATGTAAAGGAAAAGTATAAGATTTCAAAACAATGGGAACAACTAATTTCAAGTTTAAAACAAACAACATTTTTAACACGCTGCTATTCATAAAGGTGGTATCTCTAAAATGTGTCTTTCAAATTTCTTCAGTTAGAACAACAAAATAGGGTTGCCATATGACCTATGGACCATACAAACCCAATTTTCAAGGACTGGGCAACAAACATATCACATTAAAAGTTTCATGAATTAAACCCCAGTATGAAAAATCTGCGGATGCATCCAAACCATTTTCAAAGTATAAATGTTTGAATTCTACTTTCAAGCGAGTGCAAGGGGGAACATATACGCGTAGCTGCAAAAATTTTCAACAGGCTTAAACCCCATTGAACCCGTTTTTGTTTTGGGTTTTTTTTTCTTCTCTAATTTTAAATTTTTTGTTTTAAAAAGCACTTTGCATGATGTTTTGACAAAAAGACCATAAAAGAAATATTTAAAAACAAATAAAATTCCCTTATATGCCTTTAAATTTAACATGGGTTTTTTTATATAGGAAAAAGGAAGATTTTGAGCAGCTTCCAATAAATTTTTGATTTTTTTTTGCCCTTTATTCTTTAAAAATAGGGGGATTATGCCCAAATTTTTTTTGAAAAGACAAAGAAAATTTAGATTTTTATTTTTAAAAGGTGGGGTTGGGGTAACACGGGAGTTACATGTTACTTTGCTCTGATTGGTTGAAAAACGTTTTTTGGTCCGACACCCTGTCCCCCAAAATTACCCTTTTAAAAATTTCCCCGTTTAAAAAAAAGGGGAAATTATGTCAAAAGACGGGAAAATAAATTTAAACATATTCGTGGCATCAATATTTTAAAACCTAAATTGGGGGCCTTCCTTTATTTTAATTATAATAAATTTTAAATTTTTTTTATCTGGGGTTTAAAAAGAATTTTGTAAAAAAAAATATTATCTTGTAAAATTTAAAATTTAAAAAATTTGATAAATGAAAACCCAACAAAATAAACATAAAAACATTTCTTTTGTGGTTTTTTTATACAAAATTATAGTTTTTTGACACTGTTTTTTGAGTTTTTTTTTTTTTCTTTTTTATAATTCCCTTTTAATTTAAAAGTAATGCAGGGGGAGAATTACAATAAAAAGATTTAAAATTAACCAAAAACCTTTTAGTTTATAGTAATAAAGTTAATTGATATTTCCTTGGTCGTTATGATTCAGTCCTTGGTTAAAAAACTTTTCCTTTTTCGGGGGGCTTATTTTTCAAAAACATTTCCGGTTTTAAAGTTATTTAACAATGAACAGATCGACATACGATGCAAGATTTTATTTAAAAAAATCATCATATAAAAAAAATAAGGAAATTTGGACTTTTTCCCGTGATTTCGGTTTCTAAAAAAATAGAATGTTAAAAGGCAATGATAAATTTTAAAATGGCTTCCCAGTCGTTGTAACATTTTAAAAGACGATTTGCTAATTAGCTTTTAATGTAGCGGAAAAGTTCTGTTTATCCTTTTAGATGCAAAATGGTCACATTATAACATTATTTAAAAAACAAATTAATCCAAGAACCTGTTTTTGAATTTTGTAATTCATATTATGTTAGAAGCCTTTTCTTTGGCCTCCGCCCCCGAAGCGCGGCGCCTTTTATAAAAATGAAATAGATTTTGTGAAAGGGCGACGAACTTTCGAGCCTTTTTTTTGTTATAATAAAAGCCGATTTTTTCCGATCGGTATAGGGTGTTTGATTATTTAATTAGTCGCGATATTAAATGAATGGCGAACTGGAAAAATTTGCAATGAAAACATTTTAAAAATAAAATAAACCTTTTCCGTAATAAATCCCGCTTTTGGGGGGTTTTTTGTTTACTTTTGAGTACACAGTGGGGTTATTATTGTATGTTTTCCCGAAAGCTGTTAATGGGAATGATGAGTTGATGCCCTAAATTTCCCCGAAAATCTTTTTTTATAGGGGTGTATCCTATGGGTAATTCCCCGGTCTTGGGATTTACTAGTGACCGGCGAATAGTACACACGTTTTTTCCGGTCTCACCCGGTTTTTGGAGTGTTTTTGATATCTTTCAGAACAGAAAAATATTTTAAAGAAAAAATAATTTTTTTTTACAAAATGAATGTTTGTCCATTTTTTTTGGTTAAATAATAAACAATAACCCTCAAATTTAATTTGTTATTTTTACATAAACATACAATTGAAAAAAAACCAAAACACAAAATCGGTTTTTTTTTTATTATTGAGATAAAAAATAAATTGTACAAAATTGAAAAAAAATTCATTTTTTGGCATTAATATGGACACTATCAATTTTAAAACATTTTTTTAATTTTTTATTCGTGTTTAAAAAGGGGCCGGGGAAATTTTTCAAATTTAAAATAGATTTTTGAATTTTTAAATTGATTGATATTTAAAAAAATGAAAAAAGAAAAATACAAAAGTAAATTTAATGGCTTAAGAATAAACAATATTATATATTGAAAGATTAACCCTGATTTACTGACTTTTTTCCCGTTAAGTTTTTGAATTTAATTCGGTCAATATGACAAATGAATTCTTAAAAAGTAGTAACGTAAAAACCATATTAAAAAAGGCAAAAAAACAACCCCCCACACCCACACACACAGAAAACAAAAAATTAAAATCTGTATTTTTTTTTTAAATGAAATTTCAATTATTGTTAATAAAAAATTTGTAACATGTCAACATGGTAAAATAACAAGTGTCATATTGTTATAAGTGTGAACAGATACCTTTAAAAGGGGGTTCGCTAAAAAGCGATAAAATTATAAGGGGCAATTACACAAGTATGGTTTGATTAGCGTTACACATAGGATTATAAATTTTATTTTTTATTTTAGTCTCATCTGTGTACAAATTCTTATTTCAAAAAAAAAAGATAAAAATTAATTGTACATAGCCATTTTTTAAGTAGATTAAAAGACTTAAGATATTTTACAATTTTCAAATTTAAAAACCCTATTCTGTTATTTAAAATGATTTTATCTGTTTTTCCGTTGCTATTAATAAACCCCGATCATTTCTAGCATGCCCATTTAAAATTATAAATAAAGAAAAAGTTTTCGTCGTTCTTCATAAGGATATACAATTCTTGGTAAAAAACCAATGAAACCATTAAAGTTTATAAGAATATCTTGTCATCAATAATTTTAAGTTTCG
>NW_026854074.1:0-17497 GCF_026571515.1 Ruditapes philippinarum
TGTATAAGTTTAAACAAATTATCTCCAAGGGTTTTTTCAAGTTATGCTCCGGACAAGAAAACGGACGGACCAGACGGACGGGCCGGACAGAACAGATGGACAAGGCGCCGACTATATGCTCCCCGGAATTTTTTCGGGGAGCAAATAAAAAGTGCAAAGCAGAAGTTTTCTATGCACTGCACTTATTATCAATAAGATCTATCATCCTATGAAGTTTCAAGTCTGCATAGCTTTTAATAATTTATGAGAAATGGCCTGGACAAAAATAAAGTATGAAAATTTATAAAGGGCAATACTCAAAATATAAAAATTGCAGAGTACCAGTTAGTTCTTATGCACTGCACTTTTCTTCAATGAGATCTATCATCCTATGAAGTTTTCATAGTCCATAGCTTTTATACTTTAGGAGAAAATTGGCCTGGACAAAATTAAAGTATGAAAATTAACAAAGGGCAATAACTCAAAAAAGAAGAGAATGCAGAGTACCGTTCTCGTGAACTGCACTTCAAGTCATTATAAAGCATGCATACCAAGTTTGAAGTCAAATCCGACTTATAACGATCTGACTTTTGCTCCAAACAAGCTGAAGGAGACAACCGACAATGACGGCACATGCCAACAAAAGTAACCCTTTATGTCGCCTTTTTAAAGGCGACACAAAAAACCACTTGAAATATGCCATTACAGTGAAATATAATTAAGCAGAATTAGTGATTTTGACTAACATATGTATTTTGACAGCTTAAAGCATTTAAGCAAAATGAATATAAGCAATAGTTAAAGTTTCTCCAAACAAAACTTAAATGATTTGGACACAAGATCTCATGGGCTTTATCTGAGATGCTGTAACATTTAAACATATGTGTAATTACTGTTGTGAATACAATTTAAAGGAATAGAATGGATGGATTGATGTCTGTCTATATAATATAATCATCATTTAAAAAAGAGGGGAAGGAACCATGACAGTTTATCTATTGACATTAACCCTAAAGGAGAAATTCGGTTTTTAACGACCACTATTTTTACTTGAGAAATAATTCATGGGCGCCGCCATTTTGGCGTTCTGTCATTCTCGCTAGACAGAACGAGACCCGAGATTGTGACGGTTATACCCATTCCGGTGTAGGTGTACACGCTGGTACAAACTGAAATATATCTTGATTGAAGAACTTATTAATTTTAATCGCGTACATATATATTATTTATGAAAACATCATATGGAACTGAATTGCTGTAATTAATTAATTGAAGAACGCCGCGACATTAATTATTATTCTCCCGATTTTCAAGCTTGCTGATAATCCACCACATGATTAAGCAATGACTGCTTAATTTTCAAAGAATAAACCCAAAATCTAATTCGGGTACTATGAGAAAACTTCTTCAAATTAACGATATATCCTTTTATTTTGTACTAAATTTCGCTAGACAAGCTGTCCAAATAAGGTACATCGCCGGTAATGTATCTTTTTTTCAGGTTAAAATATCAACTAAATCCATATTATCTACTTACAAATTCTTTTCCCCGACAGATACGCAATTTCTACTACCGTCAAGAAATTTAATCCAATAAAACAAAAAAATCATAAATCTACTTAATATTTAAAATGATTATTGGTAACTGAAAAAAAATGTGTTGCTATTTTATGACGTGCTGTAATTTTACTACAGTATAATTTGACAGGTGTGGAACCCTAATTCCCTAAAAGGTCATTCAGTTTCACTGATGAGCGTAAAAAAATAGATGTCTATTTCGTCATTAGAATATTTGACAAGGGTGATTAACCAATCAGGGCAAACATTGGCATGATCAAAGGTCTGTCGGCACAGAGGCATACAAGGAGCAATAAAAATCGTCAGTACACAGTGTGACAGGACCATTTGGTGCAAATTAGGAAACAATTAAAATGGACAATGCGCAGTATGTTAGACATAAGTAGTAAGAACCAGCAATTGTGTGAATAAATTATGCCAAATTAGACTTTTGAGCAGCCAATAAAATGAAATTTGCCTGCAGTTAATATTAGGCTACGATACGATGCGCAGCATCATACGTTGACAGACATGTTAATAATTTACTTTTCAAAAGAGTTGCTTTATTTTTGAAATGTGTACATCAATTATAACATATGTTCACACCTTTAAATTTGAAAGTCAGAATCAAACTGCAAAAATTTAATTATATGAACTAGTAAAGAACGCGTTTTAGTAGGGTTTTTTATAAATGGAAGTGGCTAGCGTACGGGCCCGTACGGCTAGCCAAAAGTTTTAGCCGTACGTGAGTCACGTACGACTAGCAAGGACACACGCTGTATTGGCAGCCGTACGGCACTTTTCAAAAATTTTATGGAAGTCGAAAATGCATATGTGTATTTTATGACTTTAAGCGAGGATTTTAACCAAGAAACGGCATTAATTGTCTTTGGATGTTAACTTTTTAGAGATTAATCGCCTTGATCGCTTATATATTCGATCTTTGTCATCGCAAGATGTCGAGAAAAAAAAATAGCCTTTGCTTGCATTTACACCAATTGAAATAGTATTACAAAATTTTGATAATAATAATCCTTTTTTGTTTCATTAAGTTTAATTTTCGACACTTTTATATGACAAAAAACCAACAAACACTGAAAATGATTGTGTTTAGGCTCTCTTCCGGTTGATAATTGCGACAATTACCGACGGTACTGTATAGAAGTTTGTCCATCAAGGAAAAGTTTGCATGATCCGTGAAAGGCATTCTAAAATTCTATTTGTCAGTCCCTGGATAGGTTTTAATTAAGGCTAATTAATTGATTGACTGTGCTTTTATGTTCGATATTTATCTACTGTTTGAAAATTATATAATTATTTTTGCATTTTCACCGTTTTGTTTTTTTTTTTTTTGTTTTTTTTTCATTCAATGTTTTTTTTATTTAATTATTCCACTCCGATTCATTTTTTATTCGATCCATGTGCTTAAATTAACAAAAATGATTTAATAATTAATACAAATAAAACAACAAATGATAAGCATGAAAAATCAACAATTTTATAACGTTCGACTTCCATATAATTTTGAAAAGTGCCGTACGGCTAGACAATACGTACAGTGCGTCCTGGCTAGTCGTTCGTGACTCACGTACGGCTATAACTTTTGGCTAGCTGTACGTTTCTTTATTTTTTATTTATTTATTTTTTTTGATATTGTTACGTATTTTGAACCATGAAAATCTCCTCTACACCTCCTGTGAAAATTAAATTGTCTGGTCATTAATATTTCCTTACGATTCAACTAGATTTATCATGAATCTAAAGATGTGGGGAAATGACATCACGCGCACCTGTTTTTATACGGCCAATACACAAACATGGCCGCGCTTACTGATTTGTAGAAATCGGTGATTTAGCGATTTAAATTTTGTTATCATTCGTTTAATATTATTATTTGGCGGCAGAAAATTTGCAGACTTATTATTTATAGTATTATTTTTCTGAAATCAAGTTTTTATTCTAACCTTGTCTTTCCCTTTAATACTAGCATCCCTAAAGATTGCCCATGATACAAAGAAATTTTGTCCGGTATGTGGTCCTGTCTGAGGGTAAATACACTATTTTGGCCAATAGACAGAATAAATTGATATGTAGACAGTGTTTCCGCTACTCTCCATTTTTTGCATTTTTGACTCAATAATTTAAAGAATGACTCTTTCAAATTTGCAAAGCGCGTTATCTATGAAGCAGTTTTAATCTTCCTTATTTGGATGTCTTTTCATTAAGTTGTTTCTCCTATTATTAGCGCCATCCCATTTAAATCAATTATTTGAGCAGAGCAACAGATAAGCTTTAAAAGTGAATTGGGTATTACTCCATCATTTCCTTTGGAATTGGGTATTGGCTCCATTTAATTGGGTATTCAAAAACTCGATACCCTTCGATTTCAAGATCTATTGGGTATTCAATTATGAAGATATGAATTTTATGGTTTCAATACCAATAAGATTAAATTTAGATATCCTAACTGTTTTAAAAAGAAGCAATTTACTAGAACTTTCACAATTGTTTTATTTTTTTATATAAAATGCTTACTGGTATGTTATATTCCATAATATTTTTAACAAGTTCGTTTTCTGACTGATTTTGATTATTTGCGACTGTTTTGTTTCAAATCATTTTCCCTTTTGTACGACGCCATATTGCTTTTCAAAGCGTCTATTGATATAGCTGGGACCTACTTATTGACAGTCTCCGCAAAATCGACGGTCTCTCCCGGTCTGTAAAGACCGTCAACCTGAGTAGACAAATTGACGGTCTCATGCTTAGTCGGTCTTTGGAGACCGGGGACCGTCGAAGACCGGACACCGTTGATTAGTTGGCATTGATTCGGGAATATTCGGATATCATGCATATCGATATAATTTGTCCAAAACAACGAGTGTACGACGGATTAATTTTGCGGTGATGAAAATGACAATACGCACGGGTTTTTAAGACAATTGCGTATTTTAATTTTTTTAATGGGTTTTGATACGCATTCTTAAAAAATCAATTGCGTATTTTATAAAATTAATTGCGCAAATACGCACCTTATCTGTTGCTCTGTTTGAGTATCCGAAATTTATTTATTTCCGGTAACTGCGTGTATGTATATATTACTAGATCTAACTGATTCTGTGTCGTTATTGGCACATTTTCTGTCCAACTTTTTACCATTCTGCAATAAGTTATTAGATTTAGACATGTGTGGTCTGGGTAAACAAGCAATTGTGCATGCAGACACTTTTCTCACAATGGCAAACACACCATAAAAGACAGGGGCTTTAGTGCACAAAATATCAAAGTTTCTGCAATAAAAAGATGTCTGACAGGTCAAATGTTTAAATGCAAATAAGCCTTGATTCTTGCTTTGCAACGAAATTGAAGTTAACATGTGAAATCATACTGTTCTTAGATTTACTTCTGTACTTTTTTTTTTTTTTTCAAATTTGACCCTTCGTTACTTCAAATGACCATATTTTAATACAGAGGGTCACAAAAGACCCCCCAAAATCTAGTCGGGCAGAAACACTGTGTAGATAAGCTGAGCTGACACGTACCGAGTTGGTTTCAGGTTGAACAGTGTTGAAACTTTACCAGGAAAGGGGAACAACTTGTTGTCACATAATGCACGTGCACAACATGCCTTTTCCTTTTAAGTTATAGACATAGCAACCTTACCTGAAACGTCAAATGCGAATCTTTTAACTGGATAGCACATATTTATTTTCTTTCACATTGGTTAAGAGCATACAGTATCTATCAGTATTTATCTCTGAGTGAGTTGATACGGTAAGATGCCCGTTCTTCCCGCCAATGAAGTGGCGCTTTTAGCGTAGGGGAAGTAATAAGAGGTAAATATAAAGATTCGCCCTGCTCACAATTCGCCCAATAATTTGTCGAAATTATTATTTCATTGTAAAACAAATTCTTGTATAATAATTCACGATTTTGCTCCTTGAACATTTCCACCACTAGTTTTATATAAGAAAATAAAATAATAACGATTAGCACCACTGACGAACGTAAAATAAAAAATCGTCTCACATGGGTCGCTGATATAGTGGATGACTGATAAAAACGAGTCATTTTTGTGACAATCCGACTTTTTCTAATAAGATTTTGCACCTTTCTAAAATAATCAAATAGAACTTACTTTCAGCCATGAACATTTATGAATTATTTAAATTAAATGCTGTACCTGGAAAAAGGCATAATAGACCTTAAACACTGCTCACAATAACGAATTACCTAAGTTCGCCCACTTCAATAATTTCATTTCAATAATAGCCGGCGTTAGGGGCTGTGAACGGTAACTTTCACATTCCAGTACCGTCCATGTACAGGCTCAGTTAAGCCACGGATATAATATAAATCCGTGGTTAAATCGTGCCTACAACATGTTCAATTTTGTCGTTTTGAGCGTTCTTTAGGGATTCCGTTTTCTCTACTTTTCTGAATCAATTATATACATTGAAAAACATTCAAATGAAATTATCTTGCGAACAAGTGGTCAAGATCCACATACTTTATGTAATTTAATCACGTGTAATTGAAGTCCGTGTCAAGACCAGAATAGGGCTTTAAACCTCGATTCCTAGGTCAAAGGGCAGACACCTTAAACACTAGTACAACAAAACCACAATTCTTGTTCATACCCTTATGTCAAAGGATACAAGGGTTACACAAGGTTACAGTGAGATTCAGTTAATTTCCATTATAATAAAATATATATGTTACAGATATTTGTTAAATCAAATTTTGACTTTTTTCTGTTATTTTTTTTCATGTTGATAGTATCAGAAAAAAAGATATCAAATTCTACTTATAATCAACAGACCATCATCACTTCAAAGGGGCTTGCTAGCTTCAGTAATTGCCTTTGTCCAAAAAAATCTTGCATGAAATGGTTTCAACGATGCACTTAATTAGTTGGCGAAGAACGACATTTAAATGACTGAATGTCTAAGGTCTATTGCGAAACATAATAGCCGAGAAGACCAGATTGAATCTAGTGTAATATTGTCAAGTCCTTTAAGTCAAGCCAATGCAAACCCTTTTATTCAAATGACGCCAGGAGATATAAGAATGGGTTGAGTTAAATACTGAATTTATTTCTATAAATACAGGACATATTACATGTTGTGGTATGAAAACTATTATATTTCACTCGTGGCTACCGCCATTCATGAAATTTCATTTTCATACCACTCGATGAAAATAAATCCTATATTTAGATAAAAAAACTCAAATATCGTCTATATCATGCGAGCTCTGTCGAGCATACACGTAGTTTTATTTTATTGAATGAGTTCAATAAATTTAGTAAAGAACTTTCACGAATTCAATATTCTATTCATCACATATCAAAAATAAAGAAAGTTTGAAGTGAAAAGAACCATTTTTAACTGGCGCGCCTATGGTATAACGCTTTCATCTTACGCTATGTTGTTGTTTTAATTTAACGCGCATGATTATTGAACTTTGTTGAATAAATACTCATTTCACTTCCTGGTGCACAATTTCCGTTTCTAAAGTATTTATAAGCATTGATGCAATTAAAGAGTCTGTAACCGCTTATTAATTATACTTCCTAAAGTGATTTACGCATACACATTAACTTTATTTCACTGAGGATTTTTTCCGTCATTTCCCCCGATATTTATATACATGTATGCGTACTAATTGTTGTAGGTCTGGACAAATAACTTGTGTGCATAATTTCATAGTGTTCATATCATTAGCTCACTCTGTTGTGTAATAAATATTTTAATTTTGAAAAAGAATTGACCACTAATTTAAAAGCATTTAAAGCATCAAAACTTAAGTAAGAGATACCAAAATTGAGGCAAGGGCTAATCATTTCAAGTTCTAGCATGTATAAGGCCTAAAATGGGCACTCGAAAATTTCTACACACTGCTATTTTCCCATGCTCTCGGTTCTTCGTTATTGTACATGTGGCATTTAACATAAAAAAATCGAAAAAAAGATCTTATCACTTTTAAGTACAATTAAAACTTTGTTTGTTTGTTTGTTGGAATTTAAGTCAAACCGACACTTCAAAGCTTAAAAAAGGTAATATGGAAAGTTTCCAGCTTTAATGTTGGAGGAATAACTCTGGATAACTCAGGTGCTTCTTCGTGCTTGATTTGGGAACACTATGAACCTCCGTAGAACTACAGACCTTCCTTTAGCTACCTAGATAACTTTCTCACATAAAAGAGTCCCTGACGGTATTCGAAGAGCGGAGAGGGGCAATTGATTCAAAGTCGCGACCTTAACCCTCGGTAAACCTACTATAGCAGAAAAGCAAGAAGATCCAAGCTAAGGTGTAACACGTATCAAATGTTTTCACTAGATGTACAGTGAAGATTCGACCGCGCGTTTTTCTAAGGTAAATGTTCGAACGAATTACATTAACAAGAATCTAATTGCGGAAATACGTATGTTACCGGCTTCTCCTTTCCCTTGAATCCAATTTCCGCTTCCGTGTTCATTTGCATCATTGATGAATCTTATGACGTCAATGCCGTAGCTGCTAAAAAAAATAGCGGAAAAATTACAAATATATTAACATATTCTGTACGATACGTCATAAGTTTATAAATAAACCATAGCAGTTGTTAAATGATCGTTATTTTGATTGGCTTACGTTTTTGCGCAACTTTTACACATGTTTGTTTAATTTTTCTGTTTATTTCATTCTCTGTTATCATTCATGTTGCCATGATCATACAATGTACTACGGTTGCACAAAGGTGACATGTGTTTGTTTTTATTTATCTCGTGCGCACGAAATACTATGTCGTGGCTCATTTAGTATCTCGTGCCCACGACTTAATTATCTCGTGGCCACGACTTAGCTATCTCGTGGCCACGACTTTGTAACTCGTGCCCACGACAAAGTATCTCGTGCGCACGAGATAGATAAAAACACATACATGTCACCTTTGTGCCGATGTATTTTATATCACACAGGAAAGGGCCGAAAAGTTGTGATTGCTCATAAAATATTCAAGCATTTGCACCATGTGACGATACATCATTTTGGATCCAATCTTATTAATTTAGCCTCGTTTTTATTTCCAGAATATCAAATCTGTATCACACTCCAGAAAGCCTCGTTTTCATTTCAAACGTCCAAAAGGTTCATTTCAAATCCATATCAGACCCTATTATACTCGTATATCTTTACCGAATGCATATCGTACTCCATCTGGCCTCGTTTCCTTTTTTAAGATTCCAAAATTCATGTCAAATTCTTATTGTAAATGAAGTAACAAAGTTTATTCAAAGTGTCAAAAAATGTTGGTGTGGAATAAAGAGGTCATTAAACATGTCTGTGAACAATACTGATTCTATTGGACTCGTACACAGCTGCATAACCCATATCAGACTCGATTAGTGCCTAGTCCTATATAGTTTTGAAAGCTGTGTAGTATTGCACTCGACAATGTATGATAACCTAAAATTATTTCAATGCAGTGCTTTCTAGTATTACTCATATCATTGGATCATAAAACGTTTGATATACAATCTTAATATTATCTGAAAAAAGTGATCCCTCGGAAGCATTAAAATCAGCAAAATTACATGAAAATTGTAGGCTAGGTTTTATTGAGTTGGTACATGATGGAAAATATTTGATTCATCATTAATAAAGGAACTAGAAAATGTCTTTTCTAAATATTTAATATTCATTCGTGTTTACAAAAAAAACAACAAACAAAAACAAAAACAAAAACAACAACAAAAAAAACAACAACCAAACAAACAAAACCTTCTTTTGGAGGGAAGACAGAATTTGCTAATAATTAAAGAGGCATTTGGGGGAAGACAGAATTTGATAATAATTAAGACATGAAATGCGAGTTTTCCGATTTGTCAAATGAAGAGTACATATTTTGTTGAAGTTCGTTAAAATTTGTTATCACTTGATTTAAAGGGATATTCAGGCAAAATAATGACAAAACTATCAAAATGATCTAATGTACTCAAATCACACTAAAATGACATTTCTTAAAGTTCCAGCATGAATTTATGTTTAAATTCTACATATTTTGGGTTTGAAGCGTAAATATATCTATTTTATTGAACAAAATTTAGACGCCAATAAAATCGCCGAATAGTTTTAAAACAAGTCATGTCACTTGAATAAACCCTTGAAGTTACAAAAACAGATATTATGAATATTGTAGGATTGAAACAAGTCTAAGTCATTCATTTGACATGTTCTTTAACGTTTCCAGAGTTCACTGTGACAACTATTGTGAAATCGTAGTGCTCTAACCTGACCAACCCGGGTCAAGTTAGGAAACCACCATTTTATTGTTTATACGGAGAAAAGTTTTGTTCTTTTGACTGTCTAATGTATTCATTTTGGGGGCATTTACAGAATGATGAATGAAAAATCCAAAACTATGTAATATAAAGAGCACCGAAACACGAGGTTATCTGATTTGTACGAGGGGCGTAGCCCCCCGAGTATTAATCAGATTACCGAGTGTTTTGGTGTTCTTTCTCTTTTGTATCATAGTCAAACATAAAAACACGTTCCCTGTTGTTACAATATGAAACCCGGCAAAAATGAACCAATGAACGAGCATCTAAATATGACATTTCTGTCGATTTCACTTTCACTGCTGTCACAATATGTAAACCCCAGCAAAAATGAGCCAATCAATGGGCATGCTCTGGAGTGCGGGTAACTAATACCCGCACTCCAGTTAACGCACTGTGCATGTATATGTATACGATTTAACCCTGACACATTTTCAACAGAAAGGTCTCCAAACTATGATACAAGAAATGAAAATGTTGCCTGTGTCTCCCTAACGTGTCTCTCTAACTTATAATTGTGGTATCTAATTTTTAATATTCTGCTTTTATACATGGTAATTGAACTATTTGATTTGAGTCCTACTGTAATAGGTCTTGAATTTGTTTTTCATTGATATAATGAATTTTAATGTCTCTTGAAATTCTTACATAGAATGGTCGTATGCATGTTTTATGTGAATATTTGTATATATGTATAAAGATGTAGGTATACGAATGAGACAAAAATAAAGTATGAAATATATACTCATTTGCATATACATGATCTTTAGATCTTTTGGCAATTGAATTAAAAGTAAATGGATTTCTGAGGCATAATATACCTTTCAATTGCTAACTCAAAGAATGGTTGGTTCAATCCATAGGCGGGGTCACATCCATAATTCTTTTTTTATGTCGCCAGCACTTTTTGATCGAAGATGCCAGTGCAGAAGTGAATAATAATTAAAAGTTGCAAGAACTAGGTTTTTAAACAGGCTTTAAGAAAAACAATAACAATTAACTAATTACAACAAAAATCAACAAAATAACGGAAAAAAATAAAAGAAATAACCAGAAAAACAACAACAACAACAAAAACAAACAAACAATACAAACATTATTCACGTTCACAACCGTCTTCTTAAAACGATACTAAAAAGGTCACAAAAAACAATGAACGATATTTAAGGATAAGAAATAACTTTTAACTAACCTCTGCACAGTAAAAATAACGCTGTACATGTTGCTTTATAACAGTTTCTTCGTTCATTAAAATTGTGAGAAAAAGTTATATAGGAAATTATATTTTTTTGGTCATATAGAAAAATATAGAAAGTAAAATGCGTTTAAAATAGCAACAACATATTATCAGGCACATTTTTTACTGAAATGTCTTACTAAAATTACCCAGAATTTTTACCTTTGTCTTGGCTAAGACTTCTATAAAATGTGTAAATAAAAAACGAGAAAATAATGCATTTAGCTAAAAACAATGGAGTTAATGAAAGGTGTAGATTCTTTTAAAATATTTTAAGCTTAATAATTGAAACAAATTCTTTATTTAGTGATTTATTTGGTGAAAGTTCTTCACTTACTAATCAGGAACATTTAAATCCCTATTGATTCTACTATAATTCAGAGCACATGTTTTGCGTCTATTTAATACCTTGATTTTTTGTTTACCATTGGCTTTGATAACAATATATTATTTAAAACATAATGAACATTAATTTTCTATGACCCCAAAGTGCGGTCGTTTGCCTGATGTTAGAAAATGCATATGTACCTGTTTAACGCACTTTGGGGTCGAAATTGGACCCCAAAGTGCGTAACGCACTTTGGGGCCCGGGGTCCGACCCCAAAGTACGTAACGCACTTTGGAGTCCGACCCAAAAGTGCGTTTGACCCCAAAGTGCGGTGTTACAATGCCCATCAAAGTGTAAGTGTTAGGTGTACAGGTAAGAGTCATCGTGACTGCATGTTTTTTGCTACAGTTGTTTTTTATTTTATGTTTTATTTATAAATTGAGCCGCGTCATGACAAAACCAACATAATGGGTTTGCGACCAGCATGGATCCAGACCAGCCTGCGCATCTGCGCAGTCTGATCAGGATCCATGCTGTTCGCTTACAAAATCTATAACAAGTAGAGAAACTGATAGCGAACAGCATGGATCCTGATCAGACTGCGAGGATGCGCAGGCTGGTCTGGATCCATGCTGGGCGCAAACCCATTATGTTGGTTTTGTCATGACGCGGCTCAATTATTTGTTTATGCATAATCAAGAACCCATACGACTAGATTGAGATAGTACGGAAACATGTTAGTTAAAACAGGATTTTTGACAATTTATTTAATACATATAATATACCTAACCAATTTTTACAAACTTACTTGATCTGAAATATTCATCTAGCTATATCTACCACCCCTGCATTTTGGTAAAAACAGAATTTAAGACAATTCATTGAACACACGATATATATCTGACCAATATTTACATTGTTATTTGATCTTGAATATATATCATTTACTCAATCTGCTGTTTATATTGCTGGATTAAAATTTATGTGAAATTTTTCAGTTCATTTATATGTATTAGTTATATATACTTGAGGTTTTTTATTCGCATACCTCTATCATTATGAAATATAATATAACATATTTTACAATTTATATTTGACAATGAGGACCGAAAAATCCTGCACAATACAAAGCTTTTTTTTAAAATTATATATGAACCATTTGAATGAGGCTTTCTGTATTTCAAAGATTAAGGAATGTGACGCCTCCATTACACGCGCAAATATGGCAGATAGGTTGTCGTATCAAAATCTAAACCGAAAGATTTCTCTCCATCACCAGCATATTTTTCTTTATTTACCTGTATTTTTTAGGGGGGGGGGGGGTTGTCCTATGTGTAAATTTCAGGGGTGGGGTGGGGCTTTTGCCACCTTGTCATTTTTAGATGGGGGGGGGGGGGGGCTTTCGTCCGGGCGGGCTTTTGTCCGTATTCCTATCTTTATTAGCAACTGGTTGATAAAGGCCTTTTTACATAATCTTTATGATGTAACGTCCTCTGTACACGCCAATTTTAAATCAATGAGTAGCTTAATTGGTGGAAATTATCATTTTAACTGCATATTATATATTTTGAAAAAAAAAATGTTTCCTATGAAACATATAAAATATCGTGCGCTTCATAACCATAACATTTGATTTTGACCGCATTTTTGTAAGTTTCTATTTGAATGGATAGTCTTATATATGATGTGTGACACGAGAAAAGTCAAGACATTTGTATTTGATAAAGGAAGCAATTAAATCAAGTTATGTTGTAAATCATATATAATACGTATTTTTTCGTAATCTAACGTACGTTTTTCATCTTATAATGCAAGATAAACTACTTTTTACTTTCTGACAAAATGAAAAAAATAAAACACTTACATCTTTTTAAATATGTATTTCTTTCCTCACAGCATATTTACATATAACAAACATACTATAAAACTAAAAAAAAAAGTCATTTGATATGTATCATATAAGGGTGGTCGCTATACGTTTCCGTAAGATAGAGCCAAGATGTCGTAGATATTTGGGTTATAAAAGGAGTTTTGATAATGTTTCAAGTAGGATAAATATATTACAAGTTTATATTCTTAAAATTTTGTAGTGCCTTAATTCATTTTTTATAAATACGTGCAATTATGTAATTATTATGTCTTTAGTTAGTTTCTGGAGAAAAGGCTTAACAAAGGTGGTAACTTATATTTTATAGATAGATTTTATAATGTGTCACATGTCGCCTTGAAAAAAGATTTTGTAATGATTTTGCGCATACTTTATCCCGCTTTTCCATGTTGGAACAACAATAGTTCATTTGTTTGTATACACAGCCTCATTGCCTATTTTGTATAGTCTTATTTTATTGACCTGTCAATTATGAATACATTACAGCACTAATTGAAATATAAGATTACACTTCGATTTCGTTGGTAAAGTTTACGAGAATTAATATGGAGTATGTAGAGGGCATTTGTTTGTTTGTGTGTAAGATGGAATTTTATTTCATCGAGTAGGCTTTAAAAACAGTATTCCCACTCGTGGCGTGGCCACGAGTGAGAATACTGTTTTTAAAGTTCACGAGATGAAGAAAAAAATACATCTGACATAACAAACAAACACATTTTCTTTTTTATTTTATGCTCAAAAATAAGTTAAAACGAAATTTCCTTGATATTAACTTTAATATTAAAATCTGTTTTCCCCACTAGTAGCCTCTATTATGTACATGTGTTAGTCGAATTTCTCATAAGATACAAGAAGTCTTGGGCTGAAAATAAGTTCGACAATCAACGTTAAATGGCGATGATATTATTCATTTTATTAAAAAATATGAATGATCGCTTATTTTAATAATAAAAACAACAGTAGGAAAAAAAGTCCAACCATCCATCCGTATTTATGTTACTTACTGCGAATTTATATTAGACCTGGCTCTGTTAAATGTAAGCGGCCGCCATTTTTAAAAGTTGTGTATTTCACGGGAGGAAAAAAATTGTGTTTGATTCAGAGGGATATCATTTGGATTTGTTAGTCATACACTTTTTTAAAAGAAAGAAAACTTATTTGAGGATTGTAACCGACAATAAATAAGTGTTGACAGATATGTAAACATTTTAAAAGTGGCTAGGAAATTGGAAACTTGGAATTGTTGAAAGGCTGCCTTACGATCACTGGGTTGTTTACTTATTCTTCGGGCTGATGGCTGTCACTGCTTTTCAAGTTTTCATAAAGCATACGGCAGTTATTGCTCGTAGGAAACTTAAAGATGCCCAAATGTCATCAAGAGCAGTTTTGCATGTGGAAGGAATGTATTTTTCAGACTGTAAAAATGAAACAAAACAAAATTAAGAGACGGTATTAGCTGATTGGTAATTTGCATGAATAGAAGTAAGTTTTCTTCTTTTTATTATTTTTGACATTTAAGTTATTTATCAATTTCAGCTTTGCTTTTCTCTAAACAGCCTGACATTGTCAGAATTGTCAGCAAAAATAAAATTGAGGTACCACATGGGGAAAATCTTAAGAAAGTTGTTTATGCCTATATATATATATATCTATTGACTCAAACCAAAGGAAATGCGTATTTCCTTCTCATGTTATTTCCGTAGAATCAATTATCGCAAATTACCATGTAACATTGTTATGATATGATATGATTACAGGATGGGAGAAAAAGAAATTGTTTATATTGAATACAGATCTGTTTTCCTGCAAAGATGTCATTATCTAATACATTAATCAATGATCAATTACTATTGCACATTATTACTTTGTACTTTGTAATAATGTTTCAATTTAGCAACATATAGATATAATACCGGTCAACTATATGAAATGTTCCCTAATACACCGTATACACTTATATGGTATATATAAAGTAACATCTTTTTAACAAAAACAAAAAAAAAAATAATAGAAAAACAAAAAAAAATAAAAAAATAAAAGAAATAAAGAAAATAAAATTACATAATCAGTATATGTTTATTTTACAATGTTATAAATATCTTGAAAAAAGTGATCCCTCGGAAGCATTAAAATCAGCAAAATTACATGAAAATTGCAGTTTTCCTATTTGCCAAATGAAAAGTACATATTTTGTTGAATTTCGTTAAAATTTGTTATCACTTGATTAAATGGTTTTCCTTTGGCATTTGGAATTTTGCAAGTCATTGTCAGTATTTTGTTTTGTTTAGAAAGGACAACATTTTAAACATCAATGATACATTAAGTGCTGTCCACAAATACCAGTCAGCTTGTACATTCAACACTCTATTTTGTGCTTCAATATTTTTTTAAGATTTACAACGGTTAAGTGCCCATTATGTCTCAGAAATGCCATGATTTTTATTTTCAAAAACTGTTTAGTTTTGGTATCTTGTTATGGTTTCTAAAAACATATAATGGTTACCTTCTGTTTATATACATTGTAATTGTACTATTTGATTTTATCCTTACTGTAATAGGTCTTGAATATATTTCTCATATATATAATGTCTCTTGAAATTCTTAAATAGAATGGTCGCATGCCGGTTTTATGTGAATATTTGCATATATGTTTAAAAATGTATGTATACGAATGAGACAAAAATAAAGTATGAATATACATGTTTATACTCTTTTGCTATTTATATAATTATGAATATATACTTATTTTCTATATACATGAACTATCTTTTGCATCTTGAATACTACTTTGTTTACATGTTGGTACCTTTACGACACATGACTGCGTATTCAGCGCTACTTTTTCAATTGTAAAATATCTTACATGTACCTAATCCATTGTTAAAACATTATTAAACACAATCATGTTTGATATTTCTATTAAAGGGATTTCTGAGACATAATGTGCTTTTCACCTGCCAACTCAAAGGATCGTGGAATCGAACCCTACGCGGGTCACATCCATGTTTCCTTTTTATGACGCCAGAACTTTTAGATCGAAGAAGCCAGTGTAGAAGTTAATAATTATTAAAAGTTGCAAGAACTTGTTTTGTAATCAAACTTGAAGAATCATAACAATAAACTAATTACAACAAAAATCAACAAAAAAGAAAAAAAAGAGCAAATAATACAAACAAACAAACAACGAAAACATTATACACGTTCTTAAAACGATTTCAATCCTCAATACTAAAAAGATCACAAAAACAACAATAAAGTCAAGGTGAACGATACTTAAGGATAAGAAATAATTATAAAATATCTAAATAAAGAGTGTACGGGATAACTTCTAACGGACCTCCGCACGGCAAAAACAACGCTGTACATGTTGCATCCCCGGTTATATTTATAACAGTTCCGCTCTTTGAAATTGTGAGAAAAAAGTGTATATGAAATGATTTTTTTTGTCATATAGAAAATAAAATGCGTTTAAAAAAGCAACTGACGACTTATGATATACTTATATTTAAAATCAAAGGCTTAGTTAGAGTTAATAATACTAAACGGTTTTCTTTTGGAATAGTAACAAGTCGTTGCCAGTCTTTTTTTACGGGCTACTAGTATTTACTTACTTATTTAGACGACAACAAAGTCAAAGATACAGTTAGTTCTATTCCCAAATGACAATCAATATCTGTATTGGCCTTCGATGGTGTTAATGTGTTGTTCCAAGGTCAATGTTTCAGCTTATGCCTACTATGAATTCATTGAATGATAATGAAAAAAATGTGCATTGTCCATCTCAAGAAATTTCCTTAAAAGCAAATAATCGCAAAGGTCTAGTATCGTGTAAGCGTCCATTAGCAATAAAGTGACATTATGCCCATCAAGTGTAAGTGTTAGGTGTACAGATAAGAGTCATAGTCACTTTTTTATATCACATTAATATAACCAAAAGACATGAAAAGATAACCTTTATCAAATCGAAAATTATTGTTAAGAACAATAGTAAAAAAACACATATTTTCTTATTAAACAGATAATATTAAAAATACCATCTTATAATTAAAGAAGCTCAATAAGAATGCAAACGCTTGTACTGTACATATTATGTGTGACACTAGACAAGTGAAGTAAAGTACCGGTCACTATACAAAAAAAAAAAATTCAAAAAGTCAAAAAAATAAAATTATTTTTAAAACAAAA